>NW_024735554.1:7695670-7838170 GCF_018991925.1 Homarus americanus
TTGAAATCAGGAGTTCTTCATTATGTGCTGGTCAGAATTCAGTTCCCGAGGTGACAACGTTATTCATTTCTATTCCAGTAGTTATTTAAATATTATAAGGGCCGCATTTTTTATTATTTTTTTTCAACACATAATACTCAGTATCTATCGTCATCTTGGGTAGTGGTCGCCAGCTACGATAAGTTACTACTACTACTACTAATAATAATAATAATAGTTGATAATAGCTGTGTTTGTGACTGCAGTAGTACGAGAACACTGGACAGCCTCGAACGGGTCAGGGACCATATCCTGTAAAATTAATAATAGGATTAGTTGATTATATTATCGAACTGTACTTTTAAGTTGATGACATGAAGCTGTATACAAAATTTTAATCCTATTTGCGACGCTTTCCTGAAGATACTGAACGAAAGTCACACTTGGTATTGTTGTATGGACGACAAGTACTAAGACACTTTGTCGCCTCTCCCACATATACTGTAGTGGAGGCATAACTTATACATATGAAATTTATCAAAGCAAGAGAGGTACTGTACGCTTGTTGTCCTGCACATTCAAGAGGCAGTGCGGATACATCACACTAAGAATACTAAGCTTTGGTGCACAAGGGGATAGTGTGGCGGCCACTGTATTCGACCGATTTCAGTTCCCAAATTGTAAAGTTTGGCATCCATTCACGACCGGATCGATCGGGGGGTAACTCGAATGGAAACTTGCGAGCCTTAGAACAGGAAGCGATTGTTTTATCCATTCGCCCTTGTCTGGATATACATTGCATGGTGAAGCTTTTGACTGGACAATGAAGGTACTTTACGTATACTGGTTTGCTGAGTAATTATAATCGTGCAGTATCTATTGTGAAAGGTGTAGATAGGTACCAGGGGCTGCATTTCTCCACTCTCTGACACTCTATAGCAATCAGAGCGGAAATTCTTGTCATTCGTGTCACCAGAACCTCGGGGTTGAGGCATGTCTCGTGGCCAAGCTTTCAATACCAACGCTGCACCGTGTAACAAGGTTATGTCCAGGAACACGCTGGTCTGAAACTGGTGAGAACTTCGTTTGTAATATTTCTTTTCATGTTAGTTTTAAAGTTTAAATACATACTGTATATCTCTGTTCATTTCGCCACTCACTTACGTTTCAACTTATTGATCTGAAAATGTACATACCTGTATGAGTAACAATGAATTTACATGGTAAGCAAAAGATTTGGAGACAAATAGGTGTACTATAACGTATCTTCGTGTTTACTCTCTCCTATTAAAAAAATAAATCTATTCTTATATTTTATCGGTTTCACTTATTATGAAGACCAATAATTAAATACTCGGATTCAAAATAGTTTTACTAATTTCCAAACTGATGATACGAAAATGTGACACTCAAGCAGAGAATTCTGAGGCATGTATCATCCTGTGCGACCTAACTTACAACGGAAGAAACTGGTCGATGATGCCAAAGATTATGATAGTTCATTCCTAGAGTAAAGATGATTCCTGGTAACATCAAAGCATGAATTGAAATCTCCTTTGTAATTATTATAATTCTTCTACGAAGCAATATAAAATATATTCAGCGCCACCTAATATACAATATATATATATATATATATATATATATATATATATATATATATATATATATATATATATATATATATATATATATATATATATATATATATATATATATATATATATATATATATGTGTGTGTGTGTGTGTGTGTGTTATGAATACAGGTTCATTATTCAGGTGTTAAAATAAATTCAAAGGTTTTGTCATTGGTTGAGGGTAATCTAGTGTATCAGTTCCGCTGTAAGAGTTGTGACGGTCGCTCGGGGGGTCCCGTCATGGAGGCTGAACACCACAGGTGAATGTGTACATACCTACTGTCACCATAAATCAATATCTTTACTTTAAAAATCTCTTTGTGCGCTTTCAGATTCAGGAAATTTGATAATGTGTTTCACATACATTTTATTTACTCTGTATATGTCTTTAAATTCACTGTCAATGATTTGCTAAACCTATATTATCATACCTCTGGAAATGAACGATTAAAATGCAATACACAAACATAAATAGAACGTGTCTTAACATTCTTAGCTTAATACGGGCTTCGTCGCTCACCTGAAATATATAAGAGAGTAATGACTACTGTACACTTTACAATTATTCGTGAATCTCTGAAACAGACAATTGTTTGGTGTGGACAAGGGGTGTCAGAGGCAGGTGGCGCAGGTGAGGATCGTCAGGAATGTTGGTGTGTAACGCCCGTGAGTGTTGACAAAGGGTGCCGCTGTTGCTGCCTGGCCAGGGGGGATATATCACGGGCACTCAGGGTAGATTCCACTGTCTGCCTCCTGTATCCATATAATAGTTTTTTCCTCATAAATATGTGAAACGTTTGTCCTAGTGTTCGTTAGGTTATGTTGAAGGGAAAAAAGATAAAAACGAAAAACAACTAAACTATTATTTGGAAGGGACAAGAAAAGGAGAGGAGAGGAGAAGAGAGGAGATGAGAGGGGAAGAGAAGGGAGGGACTTAATGGACGTGAAGACAAGAACACATGACACAGCCACATGAAACTATGATGAGATGCTTCCTGCTGATGTTATACACACTACTACCTCACACAGCTCTCCGGGACCTCCATATGCAGAGGTCAAGTCTGAGTTAAGACCTAGATTATACAGTACCTGAGCCCAGAATATAGCAGAGACACGGAGAGGAACTTGTGTTTTATAGCGATCAAACACATGAAATGGCCTTGGAAAAAATTATTCAGAATACCAATATTTACGACATCCATTACCTTGTCGGTGAAGGACGTCGATTTCTTGATGTTATAAAATATCCAGAGGGCGATGCTGGTCGGACCCCTTTGTGTATATGTGTGTGTGTGTGTGTGATTAATTTTGTTTTAAACCGTATGTTGAGAACTCTTGTGTCTATGGTGAGAATATTGGGCCATAGGATAAATATAATATTGTTGAGAGACACTTCTGAATGACATCGTCAAAGGAATATACATATCTGAAGAAGTTGTTGGCAGGAGAAGGGTGTGCTGTTGATGTGAAGAGGGTGCCGCGTGAGAAGGCTTTGATATCAAGAGGCCTGAAGCGCAGTGGAGGGTCGAGGTGGAGAGGTTTTCATGTCCAACGTCGTCATCTCCGACATCTGAAGGAGGAACAAGTCCTTGGCAGTACCGAGATATGATGATAGAATATTCCGGGTTGAAGTGACCACAAGCAGAGATTTTTAGCGTGTCTGGAGGATAAACAATGTTGCATCACACTCTGAGGGATGAAACCACCGCCATCTAGGTGTTGTTGTCCCTACACATTAATCCGTCTGATAAAAAACATATTTTAATATTCATCGACAGAGGTTTCAAGTTGTTGTTTCAAAGTCTATAACACTTGAAGGTGTAGAGCTAGTCAGTAGTGGAGATGGTTGGGGGAAATATCGATATGTGACCATCACTCTCAAGACTAAGAGGTGGTGTCAAAGATAACGATTACTTCCATTCGTATTGTTGAACATTGCTCTCAGGTTGTGTGTAAATATACTGATCATTGCAGTGTTCCATCCCTGCAAGAATATCAATCACATCACCCACAGTACTGAGTTTCTTCATTATTAATTAGTTCACTCATTTATTACTATTACCCTTGTGCCAAATATTCATCTCGGTAATCTATCTAACGTGTGAAAAAACTACACGCAAACACACGCACACACACACACACACACAGACGAGAGAGAGAGAGAGAGAGAGAGAGAGAGAGAGAGAGAAAGAGAGAGAGTATTCCTAGGGAGTCTCCATCACAACTCCTTACGAGGCAACATCGACTGTATGTTAATGAGTGTTTTAAATGTCCCCTCATCATGTCAAGATACACGAGACAAAGAGTCATAAGAGGTTACGTTTTAAGACTCTGGGAGTTGTACAGTCATGTAGGAAACAGAAACAACAACAAACACGTTGTCACCCACGTCCATGCACACACTCATTATATCGTAAAAACCAACACATTTGTTTTCTTAAGCGCGATATAAATTTTTCTGGCAAAAAAAACGAATCGGCTTACTCGTACAGAGAGCTTTGTTCCCTGGCTTTATGAACGTCTCACACACACACACACACACACACACACACACACCATAGCTGATGATTATCTAAGTGTGAAAATCTCTTGTCTGTATATACATATATTGTCTTACATGTCTTGCTAAGATGACCATTGTTCCCATTAACGTGATCAGCAAAACGCGTCTCTCTGAAAATTATCACTAAATTACTTTCCTTCGGCCTCTAGTCCTCCATCCCCCACCCGCTGACTTGGGCATCACTGAGAGTTGTGTAATATACAGTTCAATGTCGCCTGCCGGTTGCTGATGCTTGTTGGTCTGACGTCTACGCTTGTGGGAAGTCCTTTGATATCCGTCCCTCCGCGTCGAAGGAGTAATTGGTGTTGGGGTGTTGGCGGCAGGAAGGAGTCAGTCGCGGAGTTGGAAGAGGGAGATGTGAGCAGATATGGAGGACCAATTGTCAGGAGGTGTGGAAGGAGATGTCAAAAGGTTTTATTATGATGATGGGGTAGAGGGGGGGGGCTTTATCAGCACGTCCTAATATTTATAGGAATAGGGGAGACGTCAGCAAGTATGGGAGAAATATAGTCAGCAGGAATAGATTACAGAGCTATGGTGAAGTGTCAGGGTTTCTGAGGTCATTAAAATAAAAGATACTGTTTTGATCCTCCACACTATGGAAATTTCTGATGAGCGTAGTGATAACTTCCGGTGCGTCTAGATCCAAATCCAAAGTAGTGTTTCAGAAGTTATTAAAGACCCCGGGTCGCATAGTAAGAAGAAGAAGAAGAAGAGATGCCGATTTAAACAGAGACCTTGAACTTGTAGTTGTTTATTGTATTAATCTATATCAGTCATTTCAGGGATTTTTAATTCTTTAAAGGTACCATGTAAAAGAGAAAACTTAACTATATCAATGAAGCTCCGAAAGCATATGTCAATACGAAATACAAGATCATGACACGACCTTGACACAACCTAACTAACAGTGAGCGAAGCCCCCTGTTGGTTAGGTTACACGCCTTATTCTTTCGACGGTGAGCCGTCGATCAGAAAGACCGCTGGATTCATATCTCCGTCTGGCCGAGGTGGGCTGGAAATTAGGGCTTGTGACTGTGCTTGAAGGCTTAACAAATAGCCGGTGAAATAGTACGTGTCTTCAGTATCAAAAATTGCTTTTAAGTTCTGTAATTTTTTCAAAAGTATTGTGAAGTGGTCACATGTATCATAACATGTTCATAAGTAACATCCAATTTTTGTAAGTGTTGTAAAGTGTTTGTGTTATGAATTTGTATAAGTGATGTGATGTGTTTGTGTCGTGAAGTATTATAAGTGTCACAAAGTAACTGTGTGCGCCATAAAGCCCCGTACGTGTTATAAGAGTGGTATAAAGTGTCGTAAGGGGGCATAAAGTGTTAAACGTGCCATAAAGTGTCACATTATGTCACAGTTTTTTGTAATATCCAAAGTTTTATAAAGTGTTTTTGTACCAGTAGGTCTGATAAAGTGTGATTAAGTCTAATATGTGTAGCATAATGTCGTATGATATGGTGCACAATGATAAAGTGCTATGAAGTGTCACAGATATCACAAAGTGTCCTAAAGTGCCACTGTCCTAAAGTGTCATCCATTTTGCATAAACTAATGCTTAAGATCATTGGTTCTGCCTTAGTTGTTCCTCCAAGTTAAGTATGCATAATCATATACTCTAGATGTGTGTGTGTGTGTGTTAAACGGCAGGTAATCTTAACTATATTTTTTCCTTTCTTTTTCCAGGTAAGTGTGGGTTAAAACAGCTTTTAGAGAGACATTATCTCAGGTACGTCCAAGTTATCATTGTTATCATATTCATTGATTATCGTTTTATTTAACAGCTCAGTCTGGAATCTTTCGCATACTACAACAGTTTTAAAAGAATGTTACGCTTTGAGGACGTTGATGCATCGCCCTTGTCAGTGAGTTAACGTGATGCCCCCACTTGTTCACTCGGACGATCTCTCCTGGAAAGTTCTTGCTTTACAGGCCTAATCGGCTTCGTGTTTTGGAGGCGTCATGTCCTCTATCAGCTGTTGATTCGTCAAACAGGTCCCAGCCCTAATTTGTAACAACCTAACCTAACCATTGGGATTGGAGCTTAGTAATAACGGGCCCCAATCCCAGTAAGTAATAATTCCAATGGATCCAAATTTAAATGGACGCCATCCATAATGATCGGGCCTGTAATGCCCCAAGGGTAATAAGGATTAAGGTCTTTTTGGTCAGAGAACCATTTGATTGAAATTTTCGGTGTTGACCCTATCACAGCTCAGCAGCAGAGACCAATATTTTCGGTGAAATTGCGTCTTTCCTCCTGTGTGGGAGCGTCTTCACACTAATGCCTCAGGAACATCCTCACACTTCGGGGGCATTAAATTTCTTTCTCTCGGTATTCCTCTCAGGCCGAAAGTTTGGGGATATATATATATATGTATATATATATATATATATATATATATATATATATATATATATATATATATATATATATATACTGTAAGAGCGTAAATATAGCAAGGTCTTACAGGGCAGTACCGACGTGTTGATAGTTTGAGGGTAAACGTTGACTTTTCACGAGCTGACCACTTATTAAATACCTAGTTTGTGTGTGTCTGGGGGTGGGGTGAGGGAGGCGTGCATCCAGCGAAGATACCGGTTAGGAATTTCGAGGTCCCCAGTCTGTGTGGCTTATAAGTGGCGTGGATTGTAAATGAGAGAAAACACCCAACAACACAGCCAGTCACATCCATAACAATGATCTCGGCAGGTTAGACACGTACTCCAGTTTGTTCCTCAAGCACCTCCTGCATCTGGTTTTGTCACCTGCCTATGCATACAAATTCTTGACGCACTGCTTACTTCCTTCACATCTACGACGAAGATATTGCTCTTGTCAACTACGGTAAAAAGAACGGCTTTGTCCTGTGTAGCAGGTTATTACAGCAGAACGTACGTGTGTACGAGGGTACCTTGTGCCTTGTGTGTACTTCACATGTTGGTTCTTTCCCCAGGATGTCTTATATGTAACCTCATGATGTTCGTCTTGCCTAACAACATGCTGTAGTAGTGCATCTCAAATAGTCATGTGAGTCTTACAGAAAAATAAGTTGTTTACATATCTACTGTATGTATATATTTTACCATTATTCGTATCATGTAATAAATATCTCATCCGCGTACAGTATATTAAAAAATTATGAAGTAAAGAGTCAATTTGGAACACTAAAAACTCTATTCAAAATGTACTAATTGTGCAAATATTTTACTGCATCATAACACAGTGTTGCTCACATTCTGTTATGCATAATGGGTTATTAAAGTTTCATCTGACGCAGAGACGACTTTATGTCCGATTTATATTCTACATAAAAATTAGCGAATAATAAAATTTTGGCACCAAAAACACGGCCGATTTTTTTTCTATTACAGTAAAAATTATATGATAAGGGATATTGAAGGCAGCTGTGGAATGTTTTGTCGACATTTACACTCAGAGTGAGACATGTTATTTGAAAGTTTTCCGTCGTGTTAAAAATCCCAGAACTACAACACTGAATTAAAGCGAAATTACTAAATATATGCATTAGGCTACTTGTGCTGTACTTTATAATGTTGCAGAGAAACCTCATCCCGTACACTTTCCACACGTTATACTGCCTGGTGTAACACTTCTAGCATTGATGCAGAGACTGTTGTTAGCATAGACGGTTTTTATTAGTGTTTAAAACCCAAATTCCTCAAACTGACCAATATTGTTAAATGAAAAAAAAAAAATCCATTATCACCCGTTATTACAGAGCTGTTGAAAAAACTGTTACAAACAACGGACACAGTTCTCCCTGATGAGAGACTGAACAAAGACTGGGCAGACTCATAAATACTGCTTCTGGAAAAAAAGGAAGAAAACCCACGTGAGACAGTCTTTGATCCTTGTTTCGCAGGGACAACACGTAAACAATTATTTGTTTATCGCTCCAGTACAGTATAGCGGAAATATATATATATTTTTTTTTAAACGTACGAGGCGTTATGTGTCGCCCCCACCGTTGAGTGAGAGCACTAGCGTTACTCTCCTCCGACACACTCACCAAACGACAACACAAATTTCCAATATCCCCCTTTGGTGCGTCCGCCCCCCGCCCCCCCCAACTCCCCTTTACACAAGGGCCGAGTTATATTGACCATGCCACCAGTGACATGTTGGAGGCGGTGTCATCGTCGATCTTGACATCACCCACCATAAATGCTACATTCCGGGGCACAACTTCTAGCAAGGTGAGAGAGGCAATGTGTAGCATGGTGTGGATTTCGTTTAATTTGTTAATGTTAAGTATATTAACATATAGGCGGGTAGATATCTCGAGTAAACTACTGTAATGTGTAGGATTAGGATATTAGTGTTTGCGTGTGTGTGTGTGTGTGTGTGTGTGTGTTTGTTTGTTTGCGTGTGTTTGTGTGCGTGTGTGTGTGTGTGTATGGGGAGAGAATATTTTAACCTGTTATTTAGGTCCTCAATTTTCGCTTCCTACACATCCTTCGTGTTCCAATGTCAATACACCCGGTTTCTCAGGTACCACATACATTATCACCACCATCCATTAAACACAGAAAGTGAGAAAGAAGTACAGGTATTAAATACATAGAGACCTTCCTCTTCCTCAAACTCCTCCACCTTCTCCCTCAATCCCCAAATCTTTCCACCCCTGCTCACCCACGACACAAACACCTCTTCTCCCCCAAACATCTCTCCTTCCACATCCCCCCAAATACCTGTCCCCTGTCCACACCTCTTCCCCAATCACCTCTCCCAACGCACCCTTTCCCCCAAACACCTCTCCCAACGCACCCTTTCCTCCAACACCTCTCTCGACACACCCTCTCCCCTTAAAACAGAGAGTTTTATCTCTCATAATTGTTTTAATGTTGTTAGAATAGTGTAGTACACCCCCCCCCCCAAGCCCTCTCCTCACATCCAGTTACCTTCATCCTTCTCTTCATTACAAGTCTGTCTGTACATATTGATGATTCTACACTTCATTAGTGAAATATAATAACCTAGACATCAGTGAGACGAGTCTGGCAGATCTAAACCGTCAACCCATCATAACGCAGGCAACCAGCTGGTGATTAGTGAAGTCAATACCTGACAGGTTTCGTGATATTGGTACTTGAAATATGAATGTGAGAATGTTTTTGTGATTTGTGTTTCATTGCTTTCAAAAAAATATTCTTTCATTTTCAAGCTTGAATTTAAATTAAACTTTCGTCTCGTTTTATTCATGTATGTTAAATATTTGGGAATAGTTCACACACACACACACACACACACACACATATATATATATATATATATATATATATATATATATATATATATATATATATATATATATATATATATATATATATATATATATATATATATATATATATGTTGTTATTCTAATATTCGCATTATTCTTTATATCATATAAGGAGAGGAGGATCAGTGAACAGTGTCTTCTTTCTACATAAACAAAAATACGTTAACTGTACAGTAAATATCAGAGTGTAATGGATAGTATAGGAAAATAGTAAAGAGTGGAAACGCTTAACTTTAGCACACAACAGGCAAGTTTCGTACACTATATACTGTACTATATATTCCATTAACAATGTGAATTCTAAAAAGAAAAAAAAATATGTGCAAAAGGCTTTATGATCCAACTTTTAGTGATAGAAAGTACATAAACTTTTTTACTCTTACTTTTTAATGAAAGTTTTTTATTAAGAGCGTTTTGTTTTTTAATTAGCAGGGTTCCGGAGCTGTATGGGATGAAACTTTAATGATGCTATTTAAACAGAGCTGGGCAGTACATGTCACGCCTGTGTCAGTGGTCCTCGCTCTACTGTTTTGCCTAATGAACAAAATTTGAATATCAAATTATACATCCCTCATATTCAGAGCTTCTGCGTCGGTATGATTTTCTTAGTTATCTGAATATTCACACACACACAAACACACACACACACATACACACGCACGAATGCACGCATACGCCAGAGCCTAAAATTATACAGAATATTCAGTAGAAAATTATATAAAATAAAACAATTTCCATAATAAAGCAAAAAATAAAATATATCGCCTGTCAACCTAGATTAAGGGCCAAAACACGGAACACGAGCAGCAGCATTACTTGGCTTATAGTGTCTACAGAAAACTTTGGAATGACACAACCATACCTTTAGTTATGCACCGTTATGGTATACATGAATAAAATTTGCCACTAAAATTTTCTTTACAATTAAAGACAAAATTACAGCTAAATTTCAATCTTCCTTGGTTTATATACGTACACACGATTGTTTGTAGACACCATACCAATTCTTTGTTATATGACCTTATAGTTATCTTTAAATCTCGAGGAACAACATTGTTTTATGGTATATTTCATCGCATCCCTGAGTGACCTACGAAGCTATGTTATCTCTTGTTCAGAATCCCTGGAAGTTAGTACGAGTGAAAGACTTTCTGTATTGGGAAAAGTGAACCTCCATTTTAAACGTCTCAATATAAGAAATACCCAGCCAATATAAGCCTTTATTTACGGTAGCGTTTGTCTGATAGGGCTTAGACATCAACGTATCTTGGCTATAGTGAAGCTGTGTTAATATATGGTCACTTGAACACCATGAACTCTTGCGTTGCCTGTTGATGCTGTGTGTGTTGCTTAAATACAGGATAAACAAATCCTTCATTCCAACTCATGTTCTCTATAACCTCCATTGCATATAATACTCCCTTTAATAACCAATAACTCGCACTTGTCTAATAATTTCTGAGGATAATCCTACTTTCGTATCTAATAGAATAATGATTCTATTGGTTATAATTGACACACCTGGCAACAGTAGCTTCAAAATACCGCAATAAATATTACTCTTCCGGCGATGGCATCTTAAAATAGAACACAGTAAAGGTAGTTCAAGATTTTGGCGTCGACTTCTTAGTTTGCTGTTATTTTCGGCTTAAAGATCCAGTAGTACTGTATATGGATATAACCAACAATTTCTTGAGCAAGATCCCTGAAGACGGGTGATGTCCTTTTCGCCTGTTGCCTTTGCTGGAATCCATTTTCGACAACATTCTTTCAGTCAGTAATATTACTTCTAAAAAAGTACAAATATTACTTTACGTTCCAAGTCCTCTCAATGAATAGTTTGTCCTTAAGTTTTAATATAATTTAACAGAAAAACAAAAGTACATATAACTGTTACTTTCCAGTCTCCTCTTTTGTATATATTTCTTTTTGTGTCTTTTGACAGAAACTTATCAAAATGCATGAGAAACGCCACTGTTGATGGATTATTCTCCTGTATGACTGACATGCTTGCTCTGCTCAAGATGGTAACAATAAATTAAATGGAATTTCTGTGATATTCCAGTCTCAGAGAAGCATAGATCTTCACAGATGAGACCCGCTAGGAGTGTTTCTGTCAGTCGCGTGTTCATCTTTATGTTGGAAGAAGTACAGTACTTACATTCAGGGCTCATGTTGCCGATAGCCATTATAATGATTTTTAACATTCTTAATATGCATATACAGAAAATAACATATTCAATATATATATATATATATATATATATATATATATATATATATATATATATATATATATATATATATATATATATATATATATATATATATATATATATATATATATATATATATATATATATATATTTCAACGAGTGTTTGCGGCTGGAGGTGTTATTACATTGTTGCATTCGGTGGCTAGCGAACGACCCTTACATTCCCCAGCTTAAAGAGAACCATCACTGAAATGTAATTACAAACTTCCTCGAGCTGCCCACCTGTTGTGTCTTGTATTGTGGTCACACTATTACCCAGTGTACGGCATGTGTAAATAATATTTCCTAATATAATGCACGAAACCTTCTCCGTCTGCCCTGCTGGTCAGCTGCCAAGCCTTCATACAGGGTGCACTAGGAGTAGGGGATGTGTGAGGCTGACAGGGTGCACTAGGAGTAGGGGATGTGTGAGGCTGACAGGGTGCACTAGGAGTAGGGGATGTGTGAGGCTGACAGGGTGCTAGGAGTGGGGTGTGGGGCTGACAGGGTGCACCTAGAGAAGGGGATGTGTGGGGCTGGTAGGGTGCACTAGGGTAGAGGATGTGTGGTGGCAGAATTACTAAGTCAGGGATGTGTGAGCTGACAGAATTGCACTAGGAGTAGGGGATGTGTGAGGCTGACAGGGTGCACTAGGAGTAGGGGATGTGTGAGGCTGACAGGGTGCACTAGGAGTAGGGGATGTGTGAGGCTGACAGGGTGTGAGGAAGTGTCTTAATGACGGTGGTACTTGAAGCGTGGCGCCGAGGAGAAGGAGGAGGAAGAGGTGTAGGAGGAGGAGGATGAGGAGGAGGAGGAGGAAGAGGTGTAGAAGGAGGAGGTGTAGGAGGAGGAGGATAATTAGGAGGAAAGAGATAGGAACTTGAGTATATCTTAAAGTATAACCACTGAGAGTCTCTAATTAGAACTTACTGGAAGCCACTCGTTGCTCTCTTATATCAATTAATTTTTCATCATATATTAAAAATTTCACACGACTTATGTCCTCTTCATACCATTTTATTACCGAAATGGTTTGATGTGAACCAATTATCATGGAGGCTGATGGATGTATATCTTAATTATAATTTCCAGTAGGATTATGAAGGTTGTCAAATCCACTACACGTGATGATGTCCCATTTTTCCTTCAGATATCATGATTAATGAGTTAAAAAATGTATTATTCTTATTTCTGTATAGCTGGAGTCTTGTACAAAACTGAAGAAACTTCTCAAAAGTCTTAAGAATAAAGATAAACCCAACCAAAAGCCGACGCTTCCAAAATTTCTATTGTAGGGAATTCGGAGTTTAAACTTGGGACGGATCTAACCCAAATAAGATTCAAAGTTGTATGGGTCTTTATCAGCACATCCCACGCGGGCTCCGGATATTGGAACGCCCCTCTCCCGGTCCCCCGTCTTCACTCACACCCTCATTTGAATACCCACAAAGTCATTCTAGTTGGGGATATATCCAGTAAAAGCCGAGTAGTAACAGCGTCACCGATCAATGAGGGGATTAGAAGTAAAAAGTGTTATTGGTCTACCTCAGGGACATGGAGAGTGGTTAGACAAGGCGCTAATTCACTCAGTCGCACTACAGTAGAAAATATCAGCACCGACTTGACGTTACCTTTTGTGTGTGTGTGTGTGTGTGTGTGTGTGTGTGTGTGTGTGCTGTGTGTGTGTGTGTGTGTGTGTGTGTGTGTGTGTGTGTAAACTTTTATATGGTATAAGACTCTACTTTTCACTTGTCTGTTTACACTTTAAGCATTTTTTTTTGTTCACCCATGGATATTGGCATATATGAGAATCTATGTGTAAAGTGTGGTACCTTTATATTAATAATTTCCTATCGCATTCCACACTTACCTTGCACCACCCAACCTTACCTTGCACCATTCACACTTACCTTGCACCATTCACACTTACCTTGCACCATCCACACTTACCTTGCACCATTCACACTTACCTTGCACCATCATACTTAACACCGCCCACACTAACCTTTGAAGAAGTCTCTCCTATAATATTCACCTTCTTCTGTCGATTACTGTATCCCTTGAGCCACCCTATACAAGACAGTGAAGGGAGTAAAGGAAAAGATAAAAAAAAATTCCTTGACACTCGAAATTAAAGCTCGAGTCATTTGAGAATACCAACACCTTATGATGAGCGAAGTTTATTGTGAAGCTGTAAATGATCTACTCTGAAATGTCACACGACCCCTCTTTAGATGTGTGTAATTATTAAGCTTTTAGAGTAATGAAAACGCCACATAAGGAGATACAGTAGACAGGCTGTTTGAGTTGTTATATAGCCAAGTAGTAACTGCTTATTGAATATAAATACATTCAGTGCATCTACGATAACCTTTGTACTAGCAGTCTACTAGGAGTATAGCAGAAGAGGTACTATATGTATGAAAAATTAACTAGAGGGTAGGGTAGGGTAGGGTAGGGTAGGGTAGGGTAGGGTAGGGTAGGGTAGGGTAGGTGTGATGACGAACATTTGACAAAATAAATGCATTTAAGATTGACTATTTTCTGCAATTTATGTTCATCTGTGATAGAAAATCCTCTGTGTATAATAATAATAATAATAATAATAATAATAATAATAATAATAATAATAATAATAATAATAATAATAATAATAATAATAATAATAATAATAATAATAAACCCTTAGATTATTCCTTAACTTCAAAAAAATTATTAACACATCAACACAGGTGATAGCCGTGTGTGTGTGTGAAACTCCCAAGCAAGTTGAAAGTCCTCATTATTATATTAAGCTCGGGGGGTTTTCTCCATGAAAGTTTGAATCAATAGTTGTATAAAGAAATGGTAGGAGAGAGCGGTGAGGTCTAGCGTGAAGCAAGAACATGTTTGAAGTCTTTGATGCCTCGGAGTCAGTCCTCTGAGATACGCGTCGATGATAGCTCGTAGGACGATATAATTTGAAGAGGAGATGAGACGAGGACCATTTGTACAGTGCTGTTTCATTTTTGTTTGTTTGTTTGACAGCCAAATTCTCCTGGAAAATTAGCTGTTTAGTTATTATTTTCTAAACATTAAGGAGAATGAGACTGCTCAGTAATTTCTGCAAATACTTTGGGATAACGGTCTGTATTTCATTAGCATGACACTTGTCAATGCTCAAAAACCAAGGAAAACAAATGTCATATGGCCACTCAATCCAACGATTTAGTCAAACGTTTGCAACATATTCCCGAACGAGCTCAATAAATAATTTGGAAATTACAGGAGACTTTAGGATGTATTTCGCAACAAAGAGACTTATCAACACGACAAGAAAATAATTAGTGAAGTTATTCAGCTGTTCAGCGGGACTACTGAAATTAATTCCGTAATTGCCGCTGTTCGATCACTATATATATTATCGTTGAAGGCTTCATGTTTGACCCTGAACCATGATATATTGTTTTTAGAATAATGTCAGTATATGGATCTTGCAGAAAAATAGCACTGCCGTCTGTGACACACATTGCCAGACTCAGGTTACGGAGGAGCTCGATCTACGTCACTTAGCTCCGCCCTAAAGTGACGTTGGCAGACCTGTGAATGCCCTGAACTTACCTAGGCACTGAACATCTGGTCTTCGTCTACCACTGAACGCTGTACATTTCACCTACATCATCATACAACCATATCATCATACACCTACATCATCATACAACCACGTCATCATACACCTACATCATCATACAACCACGTCATCATACACCTACATCATCATACACCTACACCATCACACACTCCCCACCAACAACAAATTGTAATAAACAGGTATCAATGTTGTTGAGAAATAAATGTGCCCAGAAATATTTTTCTTAAAAAAATTTAAAATTCAAGTACGACTAACGAGCAGGTTTTTTCACTGCTCGTTTTTTTTTACCTACAAGTAAATTTTGGAATTTACATGTATAACAAGGTGTTAATTAACTTCGTGGCTTAAAGGCCTGACTTTCACAAATGTGCTATTTTATGTGTGAGTATATTTAGCTTTGCAGAAACTAGTGAATTATAACATTCTTCAGCTTCACCGACTCTTTTTTTTTTTTATATAAAAAAATTTTTTCGCCACTTATCTGCCTACAAGCTGTTCGGACAGTTGGTCTATGCAGTGTTAGTACAGGGGGAAACTGGAATGCGGAAAACCTGTGTCCGGACCCAGTCACGAACCCTCGCCTCGACCAATGTGGTACACGCGTTACCGCTGTACCACTTGATCTGATCTAAAACTTTACTTTAGTCTACAGGTAAAATGATATCACTTTGCTAAACAATTATATCAACAAAGACGAGTCTCACTACTGTAGTTGTGGACTATGAACCGGTATCGATTTAAAAAAAAACCCGATGATTTGTTGGTTTGGCTTATGTTAATGTTAGGTTAATTACGTTAGGTTTGGTTAGGTTATATTATGTTAGGTAATGTTAGGGAGGAAGGACTAAAGAACTGATCTGGTGGCGACGAGCTTACTTTTACATATAGTACGTGTGTACAGTAGTGCAAGAAGTTTCGCGCCCCACTTGGGGTACATTTCCGAGGCAAGGTACACACACACACATATATATATATATATATATATATATATATATATATATATATATATATATATATATATATATATATATATATATATATATATATATATATATATATATATATAGGGAGAATACGTTTACAATAGATCATTTTCACCCCATATTATAAAATATCCCGCCATATGTCATCGTTCATTATATACCCAAACGAGTTGCTGGGATATACATTTGCAGACCTGTATATCAAACTTACCCTTTGAATGAACACGTTAATTCTTTGACTGGTATATATTATTTACTTGACGATCCGGACATTTTAAGCTGATAAATAAGGACATTCTGTGTTTGTCTTCAAGAGAAAACAGAAACACAGCGTTTAGTTTGTGTATAAAAGAGGAATGAAATTAAAAGGAAGGAAAAACCACCAATTTCCTTGTATTACGGAAGGACCTAAATAAAAAAAAATATATGACTGGGTCGTACGCTGGGGACTTGTTGTGGGGCAGGAGGATGGAGTTCCTCTATGCCAGAGTGTTACAAGATTCACGATCCCTGGGTGTCTGGGGAGGGGGTAGGGCAGTGGCCTACCGGAGGTCTGTACCTGAGAGGAAAGTGGCATCAGTATGAGGTCTCTGTGTTATTCTTCTCCTTTCTCAGTCTCAGTCTCTTTCGTCTTATTTCTCTCTTACTCTTTTGATTTCTTCCATTCAAGTTTGTCTTTTTTTCGGTTAATCTTTCCCTTTCTGTTTCTTTTCTTCTATTTCCCTCATTCACTCTATCTGTTTTTCATTTTCTCTCACTCTCTCTCACTTCTTGACTCTCTGTCTCTATCTCACTCACTGACTCTCTCTCTCTCATTGTTTCTTTCTTTCTATTTTTCTCATTCACTCTCTCTCTTTATTTTTCAATTTCTCTCCCTCCTTCTCTATCTCACTCACTCACTCTCTCTCATCATGTTTCTTTTTCTCTCTGTTTCTCTCATTCACTCTCTTTGTACTTTTATCTCTCTCTGTTTCTCTCAATCCCCCTCTCGCTCTCTTTATTTTTAAGTCTCTATCTCTCAGGATCTATCTACTACCCTTCCTCTTTCTAAAGTATGAAAGTGTCCAGCTGTTTCATGGTTTTTCTCATCTTCCCAGAACAAAATTTATGCTCTGTGACTTGAGTTCTCTCCAATGAAGTAATTTTGAGCCTGGCTGGGGGGTCACTCCTTCATACCTGTAATATACGCACGACTTTGCTGGGTTCTACTCACAAATAAAATATATCACCTTCCTTAATATTATGGAATGTACATTAATTTGTCTATCTTTTAACACCACTAAAGAATTTCGTGATCGATGCAATGAGGTCCGGTTTTTTTTTACATTGGTTGAGGAAATTTTAATGTGTAAGTAAAATACAGTAAGTTTGTTATTAGTCTCCCTAATCTGGTAGTAGCTGTTGTTTATTTTTATGAGGTTTAGGCTGACAGTGAATAATTTTCTTCATGTGTGTGTGTGTGTGTGTTGTCCAAAGAAGAAATAGCTGGTGGAATTTTGTTCAAGGTGGCATTTTACCTATTGATAATTTTGTCCATCACCCATAGGTAATATTTTAACATTAAAGTAAATAGATACATACAAGAGTGGGAAGTTTATGGTGTTTTTTTCTACTTATCAGACGTGTTGATGTTTCCAATGATTGCTGGATTTTCATGTTATGTATACACACTGCTTGTATTTAAAGATGTTCCGCACAATCATTTTCCACCCCTTTCCCGAATGGCATTAAACCTTTATGAAATTGATGGGAGATAAATATTACTGTGGCTTCTATATTATGTTCATTGTAATACGTTGCCTTCCTGTTCATTCTCTTAACTCTAAAAATTATTTGAAATTTATATCTATGTTTTTCTAATTTCTAGTTTTTATGATTTCGTTTTCGGTAAAGGCAGTGTTCACTTATTTTCTTATTTCCAGCCCCATTTCCCCATTTTTGTAGCAGTGCGTAATTTTGCATCAGCAATAGTGAGGGAAATGCTTCTTAAGGCAGAGTAACTTGCTCTCTTACTGATTGTATATGCTGGGACCTGAAAATCGACTTGAAAGAAAAAAAAGGAGGAAATAGAGTAAGACAGATAGATTCCAGAAGGAGGCAAGATGCGAATGTAGTAGATACTGGAGAAGCCAACAGAATACATGTTATTAGCAGCAGACAGACTATGGATACCTTAAAAGGGAAATCCATGTAAGGAGACTGAGATTTAAAACGCAGATACTCGGAATAATAAACTACATATTTCTATTAATAAAGAGACAGTGAGTGTACAAAAAACACACACACACTATATATATATATATATATATATATATATATATATATATATATATATATATATATATATATATATATATATATATATATATATATATATATATATATATATATATATATATATGCGCACACATTTGTGTTGATGTTGGTGCGTGGGGAGGAGTGTTGGTGGTTGGTTTGAGAGCACCTCGTAACCCTGTGAGGGCCGAGCACCACAATACCTCGGCAACCCCGTTACGGGCAGCAGGACAAAGGGCGGCATCCTCAGCAAGGTGCGGGAGAGGCTCTTGGTCCGCGAGTGTGGTAGAACACTACAATCATCTCATGAGCTGCATGGCTGTTAATGGCCCATTGGAAGGGGCCATATTACGTGAAAAAAGAAATACATGTTCTTGAATATTTTTTTTTATATACATAGTAGTGTGTGATTGGCCATATGCGTACAAAGTATATGCACTGTTACGTGGTTTCGGAGAAAAACTGTAGGAAACGATGTCATTTGTATTTGTTTAACAGAACCTAAATTAAGACATTGAGACTGAAGGTCGTGAGGTGGTGAAAACCCAAATCATGACCTGACTCTATTCTATTGTATTTTCTTCTTTGTTTGGTTAATATGTCTGTTTAATAGTGCTCTTATGTGTTAAAAATATTTACTACTCTCATCAAGAAAGGAGGCATTAATGTCATCTGATTAAGATGCTCCCTTACTTGACTTTGTGTGGGGATGAAAGGGAGTTATATGAAATTAGATAGATAAGACATATTCTTACTTTCGTGAGTGATAGCATGAAGCTTTACTTATTCATGGTAAATAGAGTGAAAGCAGTAAGTCATACTTGTGTACCATGGAGTTAGGGATATCCTGAAACATTATCGGTCTACCGTGGAGTTAGGGATGTCCTGAAACGTTATCGGTGTACCGTTGTGTTAGGGATATCATAAAGCGTTATCTGTGTACCGTGGAATTAGGGATACCATGAAGCGGTCTACCGTGGAGTTAGGGATGTCCTGAAACGTTATCGGTGTACCGTTGTGTTAGGGATATCATAAAGCGTTATCTGTGTACCGTGGAATTAGGGATACCATGAAGCGTTATCGGTGTATCCCAGGCGTTCAGATCTGAGAGTTTATACCAGGGGTGACGTGTGCATGAGAAGAAGGAAGGATGGTCGTAGACACGGTGATAACCTCAACATAACGGCACTATCTATACATCAAACGTCGAGGTTAGTGGCCTATGAAATACCGCTTAATGTGGTCGTGACAGCACAGGATGTGAACAAGAGCCTCACTAAGCATTGAGTACGAGTCTGCGTAAAACTCAGTCATTATCATTAACGTTTTATGTTTTCTTGAACATGGTATTAGTGTTTATGGTGTTCTATGTAGCAGTCGAATTATCAACACATGAATCGATTTTTGTTTATTACTCAGTATTCAGCGGCTTGAGCTTGTGTATTTAAACTGTATTCAAATTTAGATTTATTTTGCTATAATCACCATTGCATTTAAGCCGCAACCATGAAGCACCCGTAATCGATTTTACTTAGAATAGCAAATATAGAGTAATAATATTTTGTGTGTTCGTAGAAAAAATTGAATTAATAATTTTCGTATAAAGATGAATTAAAGACCCTCCTTCCATGACCTTGAATTTACACACACACACACACACACACACACACACACACACACACACACACACACACACACACACACACACACACACTAAATATCTGTTTGTAGCTTTTCCTCCTAATATAGAATAAAGTTATTGTACAGTCTCATTGTAGATGTTCATTTGTTTGGTGTACGCTTTTAGATGAGCTTTCAATAGTGCTGTAAATGATGAATAATTATTTGATGTCGTTCTTTGTAAACTGTATGTTTTTATAGAATAGAATTATACGTGTATTTGTGTTATTTTCATATGCTATATGTTGTGCACAGGAACATTCAGAATACTCTTAATTTCATAAACAATTACTAACACAAACTATTCAGATTCGACTGTTTGAGAGTACAGTTCGTTGGCTGCATTGTGTCATGATAGTTAGAATAAAGTATCCTTACAAGAACATGTGGCCACTCCTGTAGGGCTGCCAACTATACTGTAGTAGACCCCTTCCTGATAACTCAACCTCTCTATGTACTATATTTTTAGGTATACGAGTAGATTACAGAAAATTTAGAGGAAAAAATAGGATCTCATTGCTGTTTACATGCCATTATGATCGATATCTATATACTATAACTTTAGTGAACTAGTTAGATACGTCCACATATCTCTAGTTGAGGGAAGAATCCAAAACTGTGAACCTTTTGGGAGCATTAACACCAAGACGTCATTAAGCTCCCCAGCTCCTTTGTTGTGTGTTCCGGTTGGCACCATACTCTTTGTCAACACCGAGTCAAGGGCGGCTACTAACCCCTCACTGCGGGAGTTTTCTTTAACATAAGGCCAAGTTTTTGTAGACCATTCACCCGGTAAGTGACCGTGGGCAGCGTAATTACCGCTTCAAGCGTCGTTAACCTCATTAGGTTTTGGCTTTCCAGTTGGACAAATAGCCAAGGAGATTTAGACTAAGGACTTACACCAGGTACTCAGTGCTAAGCCGATCTAAACGACACTGGTTAGACCCAAATGAAGGACAGAGGTTCTAGCCCGGAGCTGGCGAGAGAAAAGTTTACCTTTTTGTTTTAAAATACAGATTATTAATTCAAGATATAAATGTTCAAAGTAATGCATTTGTGTGTGCCCTACAATGATAGCCAGAAAGTATAATTCTTGGGCAGCTATAATAGGTTTTACAAGTTATCAACCACCACCCATAGAACAAATAGATTATTTACCCCTGTCTCTGTGTGTTAGAGTTTGCCTGTGAACAAATATAACACACACACACACACACACACACACACACACGCGCGCCAGTGAGATTTCACGCTCAACTAGATCTTTGAGTATCCAGACGCTGGCTCATCAGATGTCTTGGATCGATCATGGATTACAAACTTTGGCCACCAACAAGACACTGAACAATAAAGCTCGTGATAAAATTAACAATGAACAGACCAACCGCCGGAACGGGTAATGAGCTGATAAATGGCGGAATGGTGAAAAAAAAAGACAGTAACCTCCACCTCTGTTACCCCCACTGACACTATCGATGCCACCAACGCCCCTCACCACAGTCATAAGCATCTACTACCTTACCACTACTAACACAATCATTAGCACCACTAATCACCATCATTAGCACCACTGACACCACCGCCACGTGGCCACCATTGATCTCAACACCAGACAGGCGCCACCTTCCTACAGAGACCATTGTAGGCGCCCGGCCGTCTTCCTCTACCACCAGGTGTTGTGAATTATTATTCTTCAGATGCACCTGTCGCTGAACTTTAGGTTCTTGAATGGAGGATTGGACCATGGATGTGATGCTTAATGACGTGATACATAACCCAATTAGAGGGGGATGACGGTTGAAAGGACGTGTCGCCAGTCATCAATCCCGGTATTCAAACTGGGTCATTTGAGGCCAGCGGGGGGCGGAGACGCTCCTTGTTGAACTTGGTCGTGGTGCCTTGCGGGAAATGTTCTTCGTCTTTCTCTCTCTTACAGTTTCCTGTTTGTTGGTCTGTCAATATAAAGAGAGAATTGTTATTGTCTATGTTATATTCTCTAAATGACACACACACACACACACACACACACACACAGATGTTTTTAATAACATCAAAGTAAAATAAAAAAAAAAAGTTTCATTTCAAGTCACATGTGAGTATGTCAAGGTTATGTCAAGGGCTGAGCAGAGGATAGTGTGATGGTGACTATGGTGTGTCGACCCGTAGTATGATCTCTGGAGGACGTAGGTGTGAAATTATGTGGATATTCATGTCGTAAGAATTTCATTGATCTACTTAAACTGATGGTGCTAGGCTCAAACGAATATATTTGAGGTATTTTATTTACGCATAAACACACGTACACACGCAAACACAGGTAAACTAATCATTCAATGTTTCTTTAAGTGTAAATATTGGCGAGAAATTTGCCTCACTTATTAGTTTTTCTTGTATGTTTTTTTATCCCTTATCAAATGTATCGATGTGGTTAGTGGGTATTCTGTTAAATGCATTTTTTTTTATTTTGTCTAATTTTCGTAATATAATTCTTAATGCATTAGCTACACCTCTCTACACTGTCTCTCCTCTCTCTTCTTCTTTTATCTGCTTGTTTTCTTTCCCCGTT
Organism: Homarus americanus; assembly: GCF_018991925.1. Classification (NCBI taxonomy): domain Eukaryota; kingdom Metazoa; phylum Arthropoda; class Malacostraca; order Decapoda; family Nephropidae; genus Homarus; species Homarus americanus. The sequence goes on from NW_024735554.1 coordinate 7,718,583, forward strand.
ATATTTCCTATTCTTCACTCCTCATCCGTCAAGCACGAAATATTCTGCAGGAGACACGAGCCTCCTTGGGTGATTGCCTCAGTGATGACCAATTTATCCCTCATTTTGTCTCAATCTTTCCACCTTTATTTACTTCTGGATTTTTTTTAATAATATCGAAAATACGTTTAGATAATCTTAATAATAATAATAGTAATAATAATAATAATAATAATAATAATAATAATAATAATAATAATAATAATAATAGTAATAATAATAAATCAACATTCTGTATTCTTTAATATTTTCGTGGTTTTGTAATAGTTTGTATCAAGTATAACAGAGAGCACTTTGGTCTCGGCAGTTGTTTGACTGTGGGACCCATCACCCTGACGGCTCATTGGGGGCAATGTGGACGCAGCACACTGTAGACTAAGCTTTCCCCTTGTTATTCGAAAAGAAAGTAAGAAAGTATTAAAGGAAAATAGGTAAAGGAAGAAAGATTATCACGATCACCTCTCCTCCCCAAGTTGATATCTGTTCGACAATGACTGACGACGGGGTTCTGATATACGCTGACTGGAGTCTCCATAAACCTAGTCGAGGCGAGAAGCTGCGGGAGGTTGCGTCTGCTGCAGTGAAACTCGATGACCTTACGCCTCTGATTTATACGTGAGTCATGCATAAATTTTCACTTAAATGGCAAAATAATCTAGCTTCCTTTACCTCACCTGTCTACTTCAAAAAGTAACGCCAAGATGCTATAGTGAGATTATTATTATTATTATTATTATTATTATTATTATTATTATTATTATTATTATTATTATTATTATTATTATTATTATTATTATTATTATCATTATCCTTATCATTATCATTATTATTATTATTATTATTATTATTATTGTTATTATCATTATCATTATCTTTATCATTATCATTATCATTATCATTATTATTATTATTATTACGATCGTGGTAAATGTTGTTTATGTTGATATTTTCGTTTTTATCATTATCAGTAGTAAATTAGTATTACCATTACGACTAATATAATATATGCACTGCACTGTAAAGTGATCATCCACCAGTCTTCGTAGCATGTGTGGGTGAGTGTCTTCCGTCGCTACACTGTCAGAGATCGTGGGAGTAAAGCTCACCTTATTACTTCCACATCCCCTATAGTATTTCTCTCAAAGCGTCTCCCCATCACCATCTCATATTGTGACCATTGACGCCGAGCCTTTGCTAACCTCTGCCGGTAATTTAGCTGTTGCGATTAACTCTTTCTTCTTTTTCTTCTTCAGCAGCAGCTCTCAGAAATGCTTCTTTGTGAGCCGGAAAGGTTTCAGCCTTAATTAGGTTTTGACGATGATACCCTCCAATGTAATTCCAGATTATGTCATTCATTATTAAGGTTTCTTTCTCTCTGATTAAAATGTAGGTGTCTTCCTCTCTCCCTCTTTCTTTCTTGGGTGGGTCTGCGGAGCTCTACCACTCAGGAAAACATTCAAACAAACAAACAACAATCGATCTCGGACTCGGACCCACACCCGGATTATAGCGTATTTGAAAAGATACATGTTAAGGGTTAGTTAAAGGAAGTTTAATTTACGAGAGCTCAAATTTGGAGTAAGTTGCGTTGTGTTAGGCTAGGTTTGGTTAAGTTAGGTTAGGTTAGGTTACCTTGGGTTGGGTGTTGGGCAGGTTACGTTAAATTAGATCAGCTTAGGTTAATTGTATTGTAGGCAAGGTTGAATTAAGTTAGTTTACGTCCCGTGTTCGGAAATTATTGAGTCGCTTTCCGTTGATTGCAGGTAAAAAAAACAGTAATGATTTTAGTACATAATTGAGCAATTCATTGTACACTACATACTGGCTAGGTGTCAAACAATGTCACTCTCCTCAAAGTAAAGTAGATGAAAATACATTGTTTTAAAATAGTTTAGTGTAGCTGAACAATGCAGACAACGGCACAAAAATATTGAATTTAGAAGTAACAATGATACTAAAGTTTATTGTGTTAATCCTAAATTTACTACTACTACTATTACTACTTCTACTACTACTTTTTATTTTTTATTTTATTTATTTATTTGTTTTTTATAATGGCCTCCAACCTCCCTTTATAGCCATTCCTTCGTCGCCATTTTATTACCTTAAAATTAAATATCCTAATACATAAGTAGCTATCCTAACTGTGTTGAGTTAGTTACTACTACTGACGATGATGATAATTATGCTACTTATAGTAATATTCGTCTAATGTTTCGAATTAGTCTCATAGGAAAGCGTCACGGCGTAGAGTCGCTATTAGTTGTATATGAAATATTTTATATCAGTATTATTGATAACTGATATATGGGACGAAAAGAAGGGAGTGAATTACCACCTGTAAGACCAAATGTATAATGTATGCACTATAAAGGGTACAACGAATTGCTCCTAAAACCTGGCTATTGTTAGCTACTTAAATCTCCATCAGTGGTTTCCCCAAAGCTGCCACTGTAGCTTTTTGTAAAACCTCCCATGAGCCTCCACTTAAACCTCCACTAGATCCAAAAACCTCTACAAAGACCACGGATTTCCCGCAACACAAGTCCTTCTCCTCCCTCCCTTGATCCCATGTTATTACACATGTGTCGCTCCACCGCTGCCGTCCTCTCAATGGCCACTGTGGGGCGCCACCATCACCCAGATACCAACATGAAGCTTAATGCTTATATTACTGATGCTCGAGTCCATTTGTCAGCGCGGCCCGGCTGGCTGGGATTTGGAAGGTATACTACCTTCTCTTGATTGCTAAAACCTGACAGAGATCTTGAGATATCAGCTGGCAACTTTATACAGATATTATTGACTGGGGCGACTCGAGGGTTTAACTTCAACTGTTTCCTTTTTATAGTTAAAACCTGGCTGAAGTTATTACAAAGCCTTTCGAATTTGTTCCTTGTAAATTATACGGATGAGACCTTCGTATAACAAGGTGTTACTCTTGACTAAATACTTGACCAACTACAGCTCAGTGATAATGATATCGAGTGATTAAATACAGTGCAGCTTGAGAGCTTGAGTGAGTTTTCATACCAATTATTAATATTTTATGTTGTTACCTGGACGTAAAAGCTTCAGTTTTACCTGTCTTATTCTCCTTGCTCTCGTATTGTTTTTTAGGAAAATACACTAGCGACATGGAGCCAAATGCCCATAGCAAGGCTGGAGCCTGAAATATTTACGAGTCATCTCACTGCATCAGCCTAATAGTGGGTGTTGTGTCACGCAACAAAGACAAGCTGAAATGTGATATATATATACAGTATATATATACATATATATATATATATATATATATATATATATATATATATATATATATATATATATATATATATATATATATATGTACAATCACCACAATCCAGTTGTTGTCAAAGCTCAGGACCACCACAAAAGCCTTTTTAGAGAGTTTCTCTCATCATTTCGGTGTTGTTTTCATAATGTGTATTTGAACTCGGGGGTAAACACCATAGACAGGGACTAAGTTGACAACTGTCAGTATCATCGCTACATATAATCGATGTTCCACAGATCAGACTTATTTTACTTCCCCGCCTTAGAGTCTGGAGGAACATATATAGAGTTATCCCTTTTGAACATCAGAACGTAAAGTTTTCTTTGTTCACTGACTAGAGAATTATGTTCTCGGCTCAAAATAAAATTTAGTGACGAACTTCATAGCAATTATATCCAATTGGGATATTATGATTAGTAACTTCAAATGTTATTTGCCAAAGTTTTGGTCTCTGTTGGATTTGGTAGTTTTGGCGGGGGAAACCTCCACTTCAGTGATGGTATAATGGTTAAATGGCTAATGTTACTACGAACAGTAAATTTTGATGTTATTGGTTGATCCTATGAATATTTGTGTTGCCCTTAATTTCATAATCTTGAATCCTTCCGTACCTAAAAAGTCTTAATCATCGTTAACATGAGACACTAAGTAACACTAATTCAAGCAATGTTCTTAATACTGCATTAGGTATAACCTTTTTCCTTGATGTCTTTGGTGTGCTCTCAGATGCGGCCAAGACTGCACGCTAAACTATCTCTGTAACAGGACTCAATTCCAGCACATGCCTGCACTATACCTATGCATTAACCCATTAGCAAAAGCGACCACTTTTAAACCATGACCACAGCTTGTGATAACCATGGGTGTCCGACACTACCTACGTCCGACATAACTCCGCGACCATGTGGGCTTTATCATATAATTCATCCGATGAAAATTGGTTATCACATGAGGCTGGTGCTTGCTAGTTCTGGGTTCGATTCCCAACACAAGAATATGAAGTTTGTTTAGGTTTCTCAAGGATTTTATTGATATAGTTTTCTGATCCTGTGTGCTTTTCTGTTTCATTCTTTTAACCTTTTATTTCCATTTCCCTAACACTGTTTTTCTTGAAAATTTAATCGGACCTTCCATTTCATAGCGTCAGTGATCACACACACACATCTAAATGCTCCTGCCGCAGCATAGCTCCGCTGCTGTCACAAGGCTGCCTTGTGTCATTTGGGGATAGTCTCGCCGTGAGTTGTTATAGCACGTGCTGTGTACTACCAGGGGCTTCCTCGTGTTGTTGCTCATATTGGAATAAGCATTCTCTGCATACATACCATGATTTCAATCAGTGTCAGTGAACAAAAAAAGGCTACCTGGATGGCACTTTAGAAAACTTGTGTATAGTTTGGTTAATACATATTAGGTGCACGTACAAGTATCCATGTTCGAGAGACAAAACCAAAATCATCTTTCTCTCGGATTTACGTCAAAACAGAGAAACGAATAAATTTTATCAAAAGAAACTATTTAATATTCGCTTCGACCAACTTAAGTAGGAAAGTGAATAACCACGTCTGAAACATTGAACATCAAAACCAATGCACACTGGTCTTACCAAACTGTTGCGAAACAAAAATCCACTTTTGAAACTCTGGGCTCAAATGGCTGCATGTTAGCTTCAGCCAGCTATAACGAGCTCTGTTTGTCTCTCTAGGAAGGTCCTCACCACCAACAACGTCTGTATATAGTTTCCGGGTGATAACGCGCTGATCAGGGTATACCTCGATAGCCATTGTGTGAAAGGCAACAATAGAGGCAGACAGGTCCAATATCGCAGGATCAAGGGATGAGGAACTGTGTTGGTGGGTAATCCTAGTGGCGTCCTGGCTTATTGTGGCCTCTGTGGTTGAGAGCAGCATCTGCAGGCGGTGTCCGCTGGCTGCCTCAGCTGCCGCCAGTGATCTTATCTCCTCCGGGAGCCGCGGAAGAAGGCCAGTGTTCCCCGCCTGCCTCAACCAGCTACCAACCAAAGATTGGTAGACTAAATCTTCCGTCCAATACAACTTTGTCTCTCTAACTCACTTTCTCTCAATCGCTTTCTCTTTTATTGACTATTTATTACTGGCTTACTTCGCTCTCTTCCTCGATTCCTCTTTCTCATTATCTTCTTCCCTATTAATCTTTTCTCTATATCATCTTCTATCTCATCTTATCCCTGCTATACTTCCCACAACTTTTCTTTCCCAGTCTTGGCAGTGACCAACTTTTACTGGCCATAAATTATGCAGGCGCGCCGTGGCCAAGTGTCGGTCAGATAAAAGGAAGGAGGGTGTAGTCACAAGTCAGCAGGGAAGACTTGCATCAAATATTACGGACCACCTGAAGATTCGCTCCCCCCCCTTCAATTATATTTTACTTGAAGATTAACCTAACCTAACATAACCTAACCTAGTATCCCAGTAGCTAAAATAATGTAATGATAGGTCTCATTGGTCACCTCGAATATATTTTCCAATGATTTAGAAATATTATTACACAGGTCTTGAAATTAATGTGTCCAGTCCTTCAGGCGATTTCGTAGATTTCGCCATCAACTAAAAATGAGTTTCCACCTTGCATATGAAAACAGTTTCTGACGATTATGAGACATATTTTACGTTAACTTAATGCAAACTACTTAAAAGGTTCAGGGGAAGTTGCTCTTTTGAATTATTCTAAATTAGAGGTTAATGACAATAAATCAAGGAGATACGACGAAGAGAAACAGGGAGAGAGAGAAACAGCGAGAAACAGAGAGACAAAAAGAAAGGCAGAATGACGGGGAGAGAGAGAGAGAGATTAATTCCTACCCTTCCTCTACATTTTTAAGCCAATTTAATACTCAGGTAATTTATCAAACACTGGTCTACTTGGTCGTCACGCCACTTTCATAACTAATTACGATAATTCTCTGAGATCTGTGAGTACCATCTCCGTGTATACTGGTGTTAGGAGTCGAACACACACACACACACACACACACACACACACACACACACACACACACACTTGAACTCTGACCTACCCTCCCCAGTTTTCATAAGAATTTAGACTATTTTTTTGGGGTGATCTGTTTATGTCTCCAGGTTAAGTGAGAAATATAAACACTGGATTGTAAAATTAGTGAAATAATGATGGTAGTAAAATAAAAATGATATGATAATAACCATTCTTGACTCTGCTGCATAAACGAAAACAGTTGTAGTAAGGAAAATGTTTTGAGTCCAGTGAATTAAATGGGTGTGTTTACGGTGAAGAGAGAGAGAGCATTTGTTGTTTAAATGGAAACTCATTTGGGTGGAAGATAAAACATATGTCCTTTATATATATATAAAAAAAATTTTTTATTTCCTTACGTTTAGGCTCAGTGAAAAAACATTATGTCCAACTGAAATTTTAAGTAGATGGCAATTTTTATTTAATTCTACATAATTATTCTTATTATTTTTCAATTTTACATCAACATTTAAATTCCAAATGAGAAATGTTTATGTTGAGTAGCTTGCACCTGCCCTAAATTACTCCAGGTTTGTTATTGTTTCACCTCCAGAGCCTCCGTCAGGGTATATTAATTATCTGGGAGGCAAGTCATTTATATCCGATTAAAGGGCAGCTGCCTGAGACTCCGGATTATCAGCTAGTGGCAAATGGCCCACTGCTTTTGTATAGAAGTACTGTAACACTTTCCCTTTTATGTACGCACACACACACACACACACACACACACGCACAACGATAAAATTAAATACATGATTGAGTCAGGTTTCATATTAAGAACTACACCAATCTAATCTCCAGTATCAGGTGCAGGTATCAATGAGATGTATAGGGAAGGGAAGGTTGACTTTCTTGTGGTTATTTGTGATATCTGGAAGACAATTGGAAAATTTAAGACGCCGTTCACCATCATATCAAGCAAACTATTCCTGAGTTAGGTTAGGTTAGGTTAGGTTAGGTTAGTATGGTTGCTATTGATTTTCTAGTTTGTATGGTGGTATCTACTTGATCGTCCCTAGACACGAATCAGCTTGAAAAAGATAAAATATTATATCGTCTTAAATAATCAATTTAGTTACTTCAGGTGTAATATCACCCTTATGATAAATGTAAGAAGAAAATAACATGGACAAGAGGGATATAAGCCACGTATAATAAGTTAGAAATAAGAAAAATTCATGCATACATAACCTGTTGTTGTGAGAGAATTAACACGAGTGACATGCCCTCAGTTTCTTAATTTACATAACCTTCTACCATCTTCAGAGGTCAATTTACATATAAAAGAGCCACAAAGGTTTTTCTCGAAGTAAAAACAATATTTGTCTCATGTTTTTAATATAACAGCGGAATCTTACCTCAGAGGATGTTAATTATTAGGTGAAACGTCGTAATGAGAATGTGTAGTTGTCTATACGGGTCATAGAGACAGTGATGCAGAATAGCTTTATGTATTTGGTGTGGTGTGGGGAAGGGAAATCTCTTCTAGTGATACCAAGCGCTGGCAGATAGTTTCTCCTCCTTTCTATTTGCGTCATGGATTAGTGTTAAGATGCTATTCCTATTCTTGAACAGTAGCGAGACAAGGAGTTCCTGCCACCGGTAAAGATACCCACTCACGCTCCTCTAACTCTCTATTGGTCTCACAGGTACCTTAGCTTATCCAATCACTAAAGTGGTGATCATTAGAGAGAGAGAGAGAGAGAGAGAGAGAGAGAGAGAGAGAGAGAGAGAGAGACTCGAATAATAAGTCACTGATAACGTAACGAAATGTGTTCATTCCTAGTCAGTACCAACATGAGACCCGTTTAACGAAGGATTGATATCATGCGTAGATCTGAGGCCAACGCACCGTCTCTAGCCCTCAAGAGACACACTCCGCAAAACGGCCGGCAATTGCATTCAAAGACGTTCGGAGCGTATTTCAGCACACTCCCGCCTGCTTAATTATGTTAATGGTATGCCCGGGGAGGAAGGTAATCGATGCCTGAGACGACACAGGAGGAGCCTCTTTTGCTTACACTCCCTCGGTCCTCACCGTGATTATACCAGGATTATAATAATCAGGCGAGAGAATTGCAAACCCGATTATATATACCTGTACCCTAGAGAGCTTCTGGGTTTGTACCACTGTCATGTTAGGACTCTTGCAGCTAGACTGAGATTGTAGACAGTTGGTAATGCTGAACACCCTCGCGAGCCTTGTGGTTTTATACGCGTATATATAATTCAACTAAGGGTGAGAATTACAAATGCTGAGTGACTGAAGGAGTACAAATCTGTTGCCTGTGTTATGTCGTAGTCGGTCTGAAGTTATTATTACCTTTTTCTTTGCGATGCTTCTCATGAGTGACGGAGATTCCGGTGGATTGCAATATTCATTCATTTTGCCTTAGCCTCTAAAGTAAGTATTATAGAAACATTCTCCATAAATATTATTAACTTTATAACCATTTTCCATTGATGTTCCTCCGATTTAACCTCGGTAAAACGTTCTCCAGAAATAATAACATCTTAAGACTCCCTTAAACGACGTTGAGAAGCTCGCAAGCGTTTCTCATACACGTTATTCTAGTTTAACCTGAGAAGTAATTAATGTCGTAAAACGTTCTCCCTAGACGTTGATTAGGTCAGGCACCATTAGTGTTAGGGTCTGTTCCTTGATTGATAACGAGCCACCATTGAGTTCCTTCCCCATCCCACCCCTCACCTTCCCTTTCCTACCCCCTCCTTCCCCTTCCTGCCCCTCTCCTTCCCCTTCCTCCCCGTCTCCTTCCCTCCGTATGTCAGATGAAACTCACTCACTCACTGTTTATTTCAGAAAATGTTGGGTGTTAGGATGGGCGGACGGGTGGGTGGGTGGGTGGGTGGGCAGAAGGAAATGATTTCGACAAGAAGGAATCCTAAAAAAACAAAAACCTTCCTTATAAAAACGAATAACTTATAGTAGGAAAGAAGGGAGGAAAGAGTGAGGCTGACAAGAGCATAGATAAGAAAAGGATATGAATAGGAGAAAAGAAATAAGAGAGGACAAGGTAGAGAGGAAAAATCGAAAAGAAAATAAGGTGCATGAGAGAGGGACAAATGCTGGTAAAGGAGGAATAGTAAAGTCAAAGAAGGAAAGAAAAGGGAGGTGGAGGAGAAGTATGGATGATAACTGTCAGAAGGGAAACGAAGAAAAGGTCAGGGAGGAAAAGATGATAAAAAAGTAGAGCACATGATATAGAGAAAAAGAATAATAGAAGAACAAATGGGAGTAGCAGAGAAGAGAGAAAGGTGGACAAGAGTGAGAGAGAGAGAGAGAGATTGATAAACAGAGAAAAGGACAGAGAAAGAGTGATAATGACAGGTGTATGAGCGAGAAAGAAGATATAAGTAGAAGGAACAGGGTAAGGCGGAGGGGAAAAGAATTGAGGAGGAAGGGGAGACAGAAAGAGGGAAGTTCAGGCTATTGCCCTTTTTTGTGGCGTGTACCATACATACATACATACATACATACATACATACATGATGAGAGAAAGGATGCCTCTGTTTTATTTTTTGCGTTTACTACAGCATTATAAGAACATAATATCAGAATCTTTGTCTTTTTTTTTTGCCACAGTTTTTGCGAGGCAGTTACTCGCGTTCTTACATCTCTAGTTGAAAAAAAATTAAGGTAGGAGCCTTTGAGAATACCAACTCTGGCTTGAGACTCGCCTAAGTGTCAGGGCCGTGAATAGCGTCTCCCTCAGCAAGCCTCAGGCAGTGACAACATCAGAAGCCCGCGTCTTGCCTGATGAAAACATTACTAAACCCACACAGTGCTGACAATGGCTAGTGGGACATGAATAACTTACCTATAGTGTGTGTGTGTGTGTGTTGGTCTTGGTGTTGACTACTGCCACTTGGGTATTATAAGTGAATAATACTGAATCTTTAGACAGAAAGAGAAACGGAGAAGTTTGAAATGAGAGAGAGAGAGAGGGAGAGAGAGAGAGAGAGGACGCACCATTGCTTAACTAACAAGGAAGAGAGGGAGGGCATCACCTGGTACTGTTATTAACACAAGCCGCACAATGAGAGGGGACACACCCACGACCAAATTGAAGCTCCAGTCCTGATCAAAGCTAGATTAAGGCAGGGGCTAACTTGGCTACGTCCCAGGGTGACCGAAATAAAGAGGGCCCTGAAATGGAGAGGGTGCTGAAATAAAGAGGACCCTGTAATAGAGAGGATCCTAAAATAACGAGGGCCCTGAAATAGAAAAGTACCCCTGAAAAAAGGGTCTCAAAAGTAAAGGGGGATTTTTTCTTCTTCTAAACTTCCCTATTGCCAAAACTGCTGGGAAAAAAGTGTTTATTTTCCTCATGTATTATTGAAAATATGTTTTATTTCAGGTATTTCTCGGGAAGGGTATTACTAAATTACTGATTCGTCATTTTGTTTTCTTTTCTGTGCCCCTATTTCTTTCCCTGTGAGAGATAAAGGGCTCTAAAATTCATATAGTCCTTGGGCCCTGAAGCATGATTTAACCCCTTGGCCCTCTTGTATGATATAACTCCTGGGATCCCAAGCTTGATGTAACCCATGGGCCCCCAAGCTAAATTTAGTCCCTGAGACCCAAGCTAAATTTAGTCCCTAGGCCCTCAAGTTTGGTTTAACCCTGGGCCCCGTTCATACATACAGTACATCAGGCAAAAATCTTGATAAAGTAGGGATACATCATGTTATTTATTGATATCGTGACGAAAGCGTTTATATTGATAGTTTTATATACCAGGCTTACGTCGACGATATCCCCTAAATGGCTTCAGATTCAATTTTCTGCAACCTATCATGTTTTATATCCTTGTTAATGACTTATTAGGCAGGGGAAAAATATAATTCGATGTCTTTTCTGCAATTTTCACCTTTGTGGTATGGAGAAGTTACGACTAGTTTTGATGAATGCCGAATAAATTGCCTGGAACAAAACTTAGCAAGTGTTAAAAAACGAAGATTGCTTATCGACTGAACTGCAAATTTCTACTTACTATAAATTGTTAAAGTATAATATTTTAACTTCACCTTCAGTTTAAAAGATCTTAGGTGAAACTGAATCGATGTTATGTATTTTTCTTTGGTCATAATGGTCACAGCATACGAAATATGACTTTAACTATATATGTAAATCCCCTTTGTTTCTTCATTATATTTTGGCATATAATTTGTTTTTGTGAGAAATGACTTGAGTTTTAAAAAGCAAACTTCCCACTCAAATGCTCCATCACCAAGAGTTAATTAAGAAAGATGAATAACAAGTCGAGAGAAGATAAATAAAACCGTTATCGTCATCCACGTCATCCTTTCTATCTCCCGAAATTTAGGATTCATCCCTGGTCTTCATAAAACGTCACCACTGAACTGTTAAGGGGTCAAAATCAATGCTACAGCCCGACGTACACTTCAGGTTTTATGATCGTCCATCGCGAGCCGCCCACCTGCTGATCCTCTCACATATAAATTTATTGACTCATAAACTTTTAAGAGATGAGAAAACTATTATCTCTCCATGACCCGGCAGTATGTGTGCTCATCTCTCGAAGGTATAACTACAAACAATACTTTTTGATTCTAAGTAGTAGATATCTTTGGAATGAATTTAGTATTTTAATCATACATCACAGAATTGGTTGAAAAAAAAACGTAAATGGTCGAATATGTTGAAGTTTTTCTTTTCAAGCAATATAATAGAAACTCTCTTATCAAAGGAAGATATGGCTGCGTGTAGTATTAATATGGTCTAGAGGGTAAGAAAGACTTTAATCTCTGCGGTGACGAATGGCGGCGGTGATATTACAGTCGCTGTGGTCTGTTATCACTGGATCTCTTTCACTGTCTACATGATATTGCTTCTTCATCAGTGGACGGGTTTCTCTCTTTCTCTCTCTCTCTCTCCCTCTCTCTCTTTATTTGGTTATTTAGATATCTATCAACTGTCTCCTTCATCATTGTATCTCCCCTCAATCTACATTATCATCTTATTAATCCTTCTGATCCTACGCCTTCTTTTCCATCTTCCTTTCCATATATATCTTCTCCTCTCTCCCTTTCATGTTCTACCCCATTCTAATATTGTTACGTTCTATCTATCTCTCCCCCTCGTTCATTTCCCCCCATCTGTGTGTCTTCAATTTGCTCTCTCCCTTCATTTACACACTTTCTTTATTGGGGGAATTTCGCGGTTCCTATCATACTTGGTGAGCTTCTGCCTTCATTTGCTTTAGTACATCGGTCAATTTCTTACTGAAGCTGAGGGTCAAAACAATGCACACACCTCTAATCTAATTGACACCTATGACAAGTTGCATGGCATTAGTGTGGGTATCTTTGGTTTACGTGGTTATGAGCTTATGATCTGACATTTGAAGAAGTTCGTTTGTTTACTGAGATGAAATGTCGTACGTTTTGATATTTTTCTTTTATTCTCTCTTTCTCTTTCTCTCTCTCTTTATCTCTATATCTTTCTCTCTTATCCTGTTTCTCTTACTCTTATAAACTCTCTCTCTCTCTCTCTCTCTCTCTCTCTCTCTCTCTCTCTCTCTCTCTCTCTCTCTCTCTCTCTCTCTCTCTCTCTCTCTCTCTCTCTCTCCGGGGATTTATTATACTTACAAGGAAATTTTATCATAGCAGCGTTTTCCCGAAGACATAAACAGTAGCTGGTATATCTAGCGACATCTATTTTTTATCAGATTTTTTTTCAGTGTTACCAACTTCAATGCGGCAACAGACCTCTGAATGCGTCTCAAGGAGTTCAACATCGGGCTGAGAAAAAAAATATCCTGGCGACTAAAAATTTATATGAGCAACGCGAACTGGCAGTAATTAGGCTCACCCTCGTCTTGAAAAACAGAATGAATGTTTTTTTTACTCTCGAATTTAAAAGTCCAGATTCTCAAAGACTCTGCTGGAAAATTTTATCTTGTTTTTTGTTTGCGAGTTCGGATACACTTAGGTTTAGGTAGATGTGTTTATTTATAAAAGAAAATTGACTCATTTTCACTAAAGAAGTATATAATTAAACAGTAGTGCAAAGAAATAAAATATATGTGAAAAAATATAAAATGGAGGCAGTATGGCCAACATCCCTCCAACAGCCTTCATATCCCAGGCTATATATTAGTTACCCTAAAATTGTCTATATAACTAATAGAAAAAGGCAATAATAGCTACAATTTTATCGTTTATATTTTCTAATACTTGTAAAAATATTTAAAGAAAGGCAAATTCTTGAAAGTAATTTATGAGGCAAAAATAGTATTTCCACCTCGATTTGCCGCCACAAAATAAAGAAATGTTGGAGTCTTTAATATAACTTAGTACTCTATTTACTAGAGCAGAAAAGTTTGACGAAGTCACTTCCGGGTTTTACTTTTTTCCTGGTTAACCATCACACGCACAGATCTGGCCGGTGGGGTTACTGATATCTACAGCATCTTTGAGGATGTTATGGTTCTGTAGCCAAAATACCCAGAAATAATGATCTGTAAAATGAAAGTATTTATGTCCTGGAAGACAGTACTGCCAACATTGAGAACACGAAGTTTTATCATAGAATTATTCCCAATGACTAACAATTGGTTATAGCCGACTCAAGTCTCCCTGGCTGTTCTAAAAAGTTCTCTCATGTAGTAAGTCAGTAAGTAAGTAAATGAACCAGTTAAAATAGATAAATACCCTGAATCATCTGTTTTTATGATAAGGTAGATTCAAGAATGGGGAAGATATGGAAATAGAGAGAGGGAGAGAAGGAGGAAAAGAAAGAGGGAGAGAAGAAGCGAGGAAGGAGAGAAAGGGGTTGAGGTAAAGGTGGGTGTTAGAGTGTAAACTACTGTATATTGCTGTGGAGGAAAGTTAAAGGGAGAATGCTGAGATGCCGGGTGGCCCATAACACTCCCTTTACCAGAAGCTGTGGGATGGGTGAAGAACTCTGGGGATAATGGGATGGGTGAAGAACTCTGGGATAATGGGATAGGTGAAGAACTCTGGGATAATGGGATGGGTGAAGAACTCTAAGGATAATGGGATGGGTGAAGAACTCTGGGGATAATGGGATAGGTGAAGAACTCTGGGGATAATGGGATGGGTGAAGAACTTTGGGGATAATGGGATGGGTGAAGAACTATGGGGATAATGGGATGGGTGAAGAACTCTGGGATAATGGGATGGGTGAAGAACTCTGGGGATAATGGGATGGGTGAAGAACTCTGGGGATAATGGGATAGGTGAAGAACTCTGGGGATAATGGGATGGGTGAAGAACTATGGGGATAATGGGATGGGTGAAGAACTCTAAGGATAATGGGATGGGTGAAGAACTCTGGGGATAATGGGATAGGTGAAGAACTCTGGGGATAATGGGATGGGTGAAGAACTATGGGGATAATGGGATGGGTGAAGAACTTTGGGGATAATGGGATGGGTGAAGAACTCTTGGGATAATGGGATGAGGCTGGATATGGGTAGGAATGACAAGGGACTATGGGAAGGGGATACAGAATCAGGTTGTGAGGTTAGTGGTGAGGTTTAAGTTGTGAAAAGGAAAGACCATGGCATTAACACATGGACAGACTGATAGAGAATGAAGGGAGAGTCTGTGTATTATAGTAGTAAAGAGTCTGTAAGAGTCATATAACGTCTAATGTTTTTATTATACCAATATTAATGATAGTGACAGAATATGCCGTCGTGTTTAAAGATCATTTTCTGTGGACACTCGCATTCCTTAAACAACACTGCAGGAATCTCCAGCACTCTTGTCTTTTTGTCTTGTGTTAATGAATGTTAAGAGGACTTTTGTGGAAATCCTCAGCGCTCACTCAAGTGTTGTGAACTCCGGACACAGACAACGATGTGCTCCATTGTTCCGGGAAATGCCTAATTATAGCGGCGGTGATGCATTTGCATACTGTCTCCGTCCACGTTTTATTTTTTATCACTTTGAAACGTTTCAGCTTAAAAAAATTTCTGCATTCTGACATATAGGAGAGAGACAAAGAGGCAGACAGGGAGAATACTCGTATCTTCACCAAGTATCAACAAAATTCCTATATCGAATTATATATATATATATATATATATATATATATATATATATATATATATATATATATATATATATATAGAGAGAGAGAGAGAGAGAGAAACACAGTATCAAGTCGCTTTCCTTGTGTAGCGTACTGTAGTGAAGTTGTGGTAACTCTCGACAAATATTCCAGTACAAGACCATACTATGTGTGTTTACAGCGCCCCTGTGTTGCTATACAATGACCCCTGGGGAGCAGCATATGGGAGAATTATACTTGTAGGCGTCTGCTAACAGCAGGAGAATTATTCTTATGCAAAGTTGTTTCATACAACACTGTGTCTTCCTGGGTATTTATGTTTATACAGGAAGACTTAGGATGGTGGTGAGAGCTTTATACAGTATGCATAGCATGTAGAATAGTGTAAATTTATGTATTAAGTGTGTACAGAGCTCAGTTTTTAGGACATCTATCTATCTATATATATATATATATATATATATATATATATATATATATATATATATATATATATATATATATATATATATATATATATATATATATATAAAACAAAGAAGTATGTGTGTGTGTGTGTGTGTGTGTCCGCACGAGAATTTCGGAAACTATTTACCGATCTGTAGTGATGATGGATGGTGTTAAAATCTTACTCCAGAATTTCGGGTAAATTTGAACTCTAAAAAATTTGTTGTTTTTGAGGATTCATCTGCCGATCTTAAGATAAAAACAACAACAAAATTGATGAATAATTCCTTTACAAACAAGATTAAGAATCATAAGAACATTCGTGGGCTATAGATGAAAATAGGTATTCCAATGTCCTATATGTCTTTTGGAAAATGTATAAGTGGCGTGATAAGGCTCCGTGCAGACTCTGTGTCTGCGTTCGTCTGGTGACTTAGTCGAACACTTGCCGGGTTTCCCCGAACGTCCGGAGTCCCCTTATTATGATGATCAGATCATGTCTGCTATGAAATATCTTCAAGCTTTTGGTGCAACGAGTGACTAGGACAAAAAATCAATCAATCTACTCATTCAAGAGTTTTCGCCTCCACATGAAGGATATAATTCACGGACAAATGGACAGACAAAGGGGCGGGAACAAGCACAGCCAATAATATCCCGAGGACGCGTTCAGGGAAATAATTCTACCATCTGGCTTCCAATTAAATAGTGTGAATGACCCGGTGGTGGAAGTCGACGAAGGTATAACTTCATCTTCGGCCTAACAAAGCGTGTTAATTCAATATGTTGGCTGTTTTCTGCTTCCCGACAAATGAACAATTAAAATGTTAATTACCAACTCCGTCACTCAAAGGGAGTTTGCACATCCAATTAGCACCACATTTTTGTTTCCTCTTCTAAACTTTGGGTAATATAATTTCTTAACTTTCCTCAATTTCAAAGTACGAGACGCTAATTATTGTTTTATTATGTACAGTATCTTAAACTAAGCGCTGTTCACCACTACCAAGGTTAGTGGCTAGTACACTGCACTAAACTTCTCCATACTAACATACATCTTGCTACCATACTCTTTAACTTTATCCTTCCACCCTCATACACCTTCCTTCTTCCTCTCCTCTCATTCATCGCACATAGCTTAACTTTCCTCGCCAATCTACTTTTGTTCGAATTCTCGTTATACATTCCTTACACAGTACTAAATTTATAATGCTTCCTTTACCAGTAAATTCTTACCATTCAAACAAATCCCAGAAGATACTTACTTAAGGTTTCTCCAAAGCTGTGGTGTTGCTATTTATTTTTTTCCGGAGAATGTTTGTAGTCCCAAGAAACTAACATATATATTATTGAATGCTTCATTAGTGTCTTGGGATTCCTGCAAGTGAGAAATTACCTCAGCGTCAATCTTAATCCGCTGCACGCATTGTCGAAGGAGGAACTCTGACCAGTGTGACCGGGTTGAATGATAATATGAGCAACACACGGCCATGTCTAGCCGGGTCGTGGTCTCTTGGGTAACGAGAGGGAGCTGGCACGTGAGCTGAATCACTAGAGGGTCATAGTACGACAATTTACCAGTTGACCATTGAGACCCTCTTATTGACTTCAAAAGCTCAGGCTCGTTCACTCTAACCAGCTGATAGTAGTCATGTCTTGGACGAAAACGAACAGAGTAGATTTAGCTGGACCGAGTTATGTGGTCAGTGCGTTTATTAGCTATCTCTAACCTACTACTACCCATACTTTGTGGCTGTTGGCTGATAACTTCCTATTATAGGAGTTTACTAAATTATTTTGAACCGTTAGATGATTGTAGCAAAATTAGAGACTAAAAAGGTAGTTTAGGATTACTGAAATAAATGAGATATAGTTAAAAGCTATGAAAAGTTCCCTTGTAAATGAACTTTGAGGAATTGTATTAGCAACGTGGAACTTGTAATGTTGACCTACGTTACTGGAGAAGAAACTTGTTGCCACTAACTGAAAAGGGAAGTGTAACTCACATTATTTCATCACCCACAACTGCATCATACTTCTCTCCAGAACGTCGAGTTTCAAAAATCCTGCTCGACTGTGAATTATATTAATGGGATAGCAGCAAATAGAATAACGAATTAAGCGCTTTGAATAACGTTATTTATATATATATATATATATATATATATATATATATATATATATATATATATATATATATATATATATATACCAGCCTTTTACTTTCTAGACGCGTCTCATTTGTCTCCCTGACCTTAATTTTTACATCAAAAAGCAATTTCTTTATCACTAGTGTGTCTCGTTTTATATACCAGTCGTGAGAACTAAATATATATTTTTTTAATTTAAAACAGATTATGTATTTTACATATATGGAAAAGATTTAAATATAAATGAGTTCCGTAGATTTATTTACGTTTGACTTTTTCTTAGTTCTCCATTAAGCCGTTGGAGAGCTTAGAAAGATCTACACTATTCCTCTTGAACATCTGCAGCCAAAGTAAAGGCCTCGCCTGGCTTCCAGTCACACACGTATTCAAATTTTCCCTTCCTTGTTTGACTCTTAGTTGACACAAGATCCTTATTTGAATCTCTAAGTCTTTCCCATTTCCTTTACTATCGAGAATTCAGGGCCTGTAAATCTTAAAATTTGAGTTTCCGAATTGTTCAGACTGTTATTTATATCTCTCCGGTTTGTTTATTTGACTTTGTTTCGCATTATTACCTTTAAGTCACACCTCACTTAAGCACTTGTAGGTTTCAGTAAGTTATCGTTAACACTTTCATAATCCTCAAGAAGTTGTTTGGGATGTGAGGGAAAGTCAGACATCAAGATGACACAAATAAGGACATGGTTGAGGTTATTATTATATTTTTAATTTTTTTATTTGCCTTGAATAATATTTGCTTCCTCTCCTATTAAACCCAATCACTAACATCATTTACCGTCTACATTGCTAAATTATATTTGACATAAGAAATCTCAAGTCTTCAAATAAGGGAATGGATCTGAAACGTAAGAAGCTACGAATGAATTAGCCAAATAATTCACGGTATTGAGATGAACCTACGAGCAAAATATTGATCTGTATGTTCTAATTAAGTAAATAAAACCGGGTAAAGTAGGAAAAAATAACATAAGGTAAACATTTTGTAAAACAATAACTCTCAATTGCACTTTAGAAAAATGCCCCTCGAAATTGCTTCCCCTGGAGACTTCAAAGCGTTTCTTGATTGTTTTCTGGTATCCCACGGCGTCCTTCCCTCAGTGAAGGTCTCACAATACCCAGCAATAGCACAAATAAGTGATAGGAGAACAAAATAAGCAAACAACAACTGCAGGCTCCGGGAACCTCAACATCCTCCGCTTCCTCAGTGTCAGTGAGAGGGACACGTACCGACACTTGTCCCATGAGGAAGTAATTCTTTGGCTTCCTCTCAGGCAGGAACCACATACGTCCAGGTGCCTCTGGAGAGCCGCTCATGAAAGAAAGCGGCAGCTCAAGAAAAGTAAACTTCATAGAGCAGCCAGCACATACAGTATATATATATATATATATATATATATATATATATATATATATATATATATATATATATATATATATATATATATATATATATATATAGAGAGAGAGAGAGAGAGAGAGAGAGAGAGAGAGAGAGAGAGAGAGATTCGGCAAAGAGTACATTATATTGGAGGGTGAAATCCTTGGATAATTCTAAGCCACAATGTCTCTATGGTTAAATGTCAGATTCTGCAAAGTTTACCTTTCTTGAGCTGCCGTCTTCAGAGCCGCACCACGTCCCGATGACTCTGTCCAGGTCTGTTGGCCTCAGGTTCTGACTGTAACTCTGTTTTGGGGACCTACTGGGAACTCGTCCCGCCTCTGACTCCCGCCAGCAGCATCCGAACAGTCACCGATAAGACGTATTGCAATTTCCTTGACTAAAAAAGTTCTTCCATTGCTGCTTTCCATCGCCTAAAGGAGATTTATGAGGCGCAATGTTTCTTCTGTGGTAAAATGTACACCCAAGAAGCAAATGCAGTGCCAGACAGCGCGCGCCGTTGACTGAAATAAGAGATACATCTTCTTACTATAAAAGTAATAATTATAGAGACATTTATTACCACGACAGAACTTGCCATTGGAAAAGTCCCAAACTAGTCTCGAAAAGTTAAAGGTTAGTAATGGTTTGCCAGAGGCCGGATTTCTTTATAAATTTAGTAAACAAAAAGCAATACATAAGTAACAATTAAGTTGTTCTTCGATACTCACGACCAAGGAGGCATAAGCTCTCCTTAAACAGCATTATTATGCTTGTGAGAGAAGCTGGCTATACTGAACCATATGGTCGTCCTAGTGTGAAGTTGTGTTTTGTTCAAGAGGAAATTCATCTGCATCTAAATACCGAGATTCTTGCCGTGAGTTCCTCTAACAAGGATGAAGTGCCTGTGTATTAAAGCAGCCCTCGAGGGTATTGTATTGTATTGTACTATTGTGATGGTCACCGTTATGCTACAATCTGTTATGGAGATAAAAGTTACTAGGGTTATTTAACTGTAGCTACTATTCAGGGTGCTGGAGATATGGTGGGTGTTGATATGTCTGACACACCAAACACTCGAAAACATTTACTGTGAATGTCTTTACAACGTTAGTGCTGTTAGTCTCATTGTATTAGATAACTCATATGATAGAATATTAGAATTTTAACACATGTCACCTCACCCACAAAAACAACCAATTATTAAACCAACTACCTACCTAAATGTAATGTTTTTCTTTGGATGTAAAACAAATATTTTATTCATAGGATCAAATTAATTAATGTTTGTTCATTTATAGATATTTCATTAATTCATCGTGGTTTCTTACACCATTCAATAAATGCTTCTTTAACTTTGATACCTTAGTATATGTTACATTTTGTAGACTTAATTATGCAACTATTAAAATCATGTTACATTAAGCTATGAGTCAAATCACCAGTGAAATAACTTTATTTGGAAATGCTTACCAACCTTCACTAAAAATACTGTCAAGATAACCATGGAGAGAGTTGGCAATGGCTCCGGATCTGAAAATTTCCACAAGAACATCTACAAAAGTTATTCAAAAGTTTTAGGCTTTTATCAGAAACTCCGTTGTGTTTCCTTAAGTGTGTTGGGCTATGAAAGATAATTCGACAGAGAGCAACAAGCTACTCAGTGAAGAACAAAGAGAACGAGAGACAAACAAACAATCAAGAGAGACAAACAGATAGTAGGAATATACACAAAGAGGAGGAGGCTAAACTATCGTAACTCTTATTTTTATCTTAATCAATTATGTAACGACCTGCTAGGAATCGAAGGTTGTGGTGTATGAAAATAAACGTATAATACTGTAATGTCATAATATTGCATTAGAACATAAAACACATTCTTTCACTCTCTTCATTAAAATTCTTACAAAGCATAATATATGATCGCATTATTAGCCTACCCGGTAGTTTCCTGCTGAAAATAAGGTCCCTTGAAATTGTTATCGCTCCTTGCCTGACATTGCCATAAGAGTGTGGTCTCTGCCTCCCCTCTAACTCCTATTCTTTGCATATTCTCTGAGAGGCTCCGTCGTAAAAGCTTTTGATTTTACTTGGGGAAATGAACGAAACCCAAATCACAGTCATTAAGGTTAGTAATTACACTAGTCCATCAACAATTACAAATAATGCTATATAAAACTCTTTGTTATTATCTATATTTCACCATTGTTTCATATGTAAATTCTTTATTTATGTGTTTTACTATTCCTTCTGAAGTTAATATTAATTTACGAGTTTTGTTTAAAAAAAATTTGATGATTTTTTTCTGTAGATATTTATAAATTCAGAAATTTACATGATGCAGTGTATTTTGCACGGTTATCTTGTATCTGGGGATGGTGGAGGTGGGCGATAAAAAGTTACACATAAAATATAAAATGCACTGAGACTCTAACATCACTAGATTTATTCTCTTTACCTAAGTTTGGGGGGAAGTAACGTGAGAAACTTGAGATTTAGAGTCAGGAATTTATAGTTTACAAGTTCATATCGTTTTTAGTTTCCGTTTTTTGTTTGGAAGATATACTTTTAAGGTTCCTGTTTTTACTGTTGGTTTGATGCTTCATCTGTTAATGGTGCATAGGTAAACGCTGACCTTGACGAGACAGCTGTTGACTTAACCGCTGTTGCGGCTCCTTACAGTTGTTCATCAATTTGAGGATACTTGCAAAATTCTCTGGTGAAGGCCGAGTTCTTTGTGAGTGTAATTATCAAAATCGAGACTGGCTAATCCATGGGCCTGGACGATAACCTACAGGAACCTTGACCTAACGTCATGTAGCCTAACCAATTCTTTACTTAAACTTACGTAAACTAACCTACGCCTAAACCATAGCCTAATTTAGACTATCTCAAGCTCATTTTTAAGATAACCAATAACTTAATCTGAAGTCTAATATGAAAAAAAATCGGCTCTGTAGAACACACCTGTCGGGAGCGTCGGTGATGGGCGTCAGCGACTTATCCTACCGGTACCAAGAATAAGTCACACTGAGAAATAATTTTTACCCGCTCGAGTACAAAATAATTTGACCAAGGGAGACACAAAAAGCAATATAGACCAATACCTACATGCATTGCGATAGTACCCATACGCACACATGCCGTACTTACAGACAAAGGCTTAAGCGTTTAGACACCAGTACAAGCTCGTATTATGAGAGAATCTCCACCAAGAAGGCAAGACGCTTGGTATGACATATTACCTCTTAATTGTAACGTGTTGTTCCTCGCTTTATGGCCATTTCCGTGGTGTGAGATAATCAATACGCGGTTCCTGAGTTTGAGACATTAGTGTCGCAGCGGGTGACAGGGCGAGTATATCTCAGTCAGTTCCCCAAGATTAGTGGCCGCATGCCAAGATATTCTGCTCAGTGCCGCGGCGGCTGTTCCTGATGGCCAGGAATATTAATTCTAATCAGAATCATCAGCATAATCGGAGAATCGGATTTAATTCCGGGAGAGAAAGAATCTGAAGGGCGGCTTCTCCTCGGGAAATAAATTGGAAATTAATTTCAGGAAAACGTTAATGAAGGTTTTATATGCTGCAAAGTGTTGTTCCTCTTGACTATATAATCAATCTTTTCGACACGTAATTATTCCTTCACAAACACACTTAAATATAAGCAAATCTAACCTAAATTTAATAATAATATAAAAAAAGTTACTTTTAAAGAAATTCAGATAAGACCTATACGACATTTGTTGCATAATCATTACAATATCAGTATCAAGAAATAAGATAATAATGACTAAAAGGTTATCTTGCCCAAAGACTGATACTTAATACTTTAGAATGATGAACAGCTCATCAACTGAGAGTGTCACCTAGGGATGGCTCTCACTACATCTCTTGAAAAAAACTTTAATCATTACTGATAAAGATATCTCGTGTCATTATGTCAATCAATCAATCACTTATCATACAATGGGCAGAGGAAGAAACTTAATCATCCTTAAGAATTTTGACATGATTTTGCTATTTTTTTTTATAATTTCAGATACGAAAATTAGTCATTTGGTATAGTTATAAAGAGTTTTAGTGTCTGTTCATTTTCAACTATTTACATTATTTAATAAAACTATGAATGTTAAGCCCCTGTTAAAAACTATTATTATTTTATTATTTTAAAGTGGTTGCGTTGAGTTGAATGAGTTGAGGGCAGCAAAAATTGAGCCATGGCCACTGCATTGTATTTATTATTTTCTAAAGTGATGATGCTAAAACATTCGTGAACGACGTTACACAAATAAGATTATACAGTTACTCCCGGCGATAGTTTTCTTTAGTCAGTTGGCATATATAGAAAATGATGTTTACATCTGGAAGTTAAACGAGTACATTTATATCAGGTCAATACAGTATTCTAAAATTGCTAAGCAATCAGTTATTAAATGTTTACAGCTTAATCAATAACACCTTAAAATTGGGTATCTCTGGGTTTGAGGGTTCAATGATAATGTTATCAGCCAGTATAGAGAGTGTCGATACTGGATTATATTGTATAATTATACAGTATACTCCGTTATTTATATAAAAGTTGTTTTGTTGCTATTATTTATTTTGATTTTGGTCGTTATGTCCCAGTTTATAAATCAGACATTTGAAAAATCAAAATAAAGCGAATTAAAGCGTGTCTATCAAGCACTAACTATTGTTTTAGTCTCCCTCACCTGCTGTTGACGCGCCAATACTGTGAAAGAAAACCTAAAACTTATTGCAGGGACTGTATTATTATGGTTCTTTGCTACAAATGTTGTTTTCCTATATATCAGAAATAATTCTTTGGTGAAATTCGTACACAATGGGTGATATTAAGAAATACAAATAGTTGGTAGTTTCGTCAACAATCCTAGTAAAGTGGTGCCGTTGATCAAAACATTTTTCTTAGTGGGATGTACAGTAGAACAACACGATAATTATGACAACGTCAAACGTTAACTCTAACCTTCGCCAATTGACGAAAATTATAATTATAATAATAAAAATCACAATGTATTTATGACTGTGTGTTTGACTTTTTACTGGTTAAGCGAGGAACGTTGAGAATCATGAATCCAAAACACGACATCTCCTCAGAGAGGAACTGAGCTTAGTGGTAACCAAGGAATAAAAACAGTATTTTATCCTCAGTGGTAACACCGAACACACTCCGTACCAGGTGCAACCTGCAGATCAGCGAGGCAGAGGGAGCACGAGTCTCACTCTGCCATCGACTAGTCAAAATCTTTTGTGATTTGGTGGTGATATTTATATACCATATTGACGATGGTGGTCAAGCGTCATTCATTGTCACTGAGACTTCAGTGTTTAATCATTTCTTCACTCTTATACACACTTAATTCTTCTACGCTGGCCCACCTTATATTTTCTTGTCATAAATTTCCATTTTTTCTTTATAAAGAAATTTGGTCCGTGTAACCTTGCAAGTATGATTATGTTTGTATCTACTGTATTTTTTATTAGGATTCTTCTTCTATGTTTAAAGAGGAAAAGTAACTTGGGAAGTGTTCAGAAATAACTGCGTCTCACAAAGGCACAGAAGCTTCTAGGTTACTTCAGTAACCAGACGACGCGACGGAGGGCGAGTGTAAATGTTCACTTTACCTCCATTTTCTGTAACAATGTCACTTGAAAGTGTTAGCCGCCTTCATCCTGCCACTGGAGTGTGACCCATCTGTTACTAAACAATAACATTGCCTTGGTAAAAAATGAAGCCGCTCTTAACAGTATAAATTTGGTAGTCCAGTACTTTTGTGGATATTTGTGACCAGAGATGACAAGTTCTAGTTGCTGATAAAAGGAAAAGGTTTTCAAGATGTGAGATTTACTCTGCCTGTATTGTAATGTATTGTAGGCTCTTATATCAGAAACTGCCATGATACACATTTCTCGCTGTTCATCACCTCAACAAAATAGAGTGTTTTAATTTGTATTATATGGTTAATTCTTAATGGGAGCATAAATAGTAATATAAAAGAAAAAAGAAAAGAAAAGAAAAGAAACTTTACGTCCAACTTTATCTCTGTCCACAACGATAAAGAACATAAAACGAAAACTCAATATCAAAGTGTGTTCATTATAAAGAATTTATAAGTAATGTACCAGACGTTTAGTTTAATTACTTAACAAATCAGTCTATGAGTAAACTATCTCCACTAACGCCTTCATTACGGCCTCGTCACTTTTGATATTTTTATTTTTTTTTTGGCTAACGCCAGATGAAATTATTCAGTACAGAGAGACCCCTGCAAAAGGGGTTAAATTACTACCGGATTTAGGTATTTAATTCATTCACTGATATTACTGGGCTTTTAGTTGATTGCATATTTTTTTTAATGAATTGGCTGATACAGGTTCATACCTATTACACAAAATACAGTTAGACATGATGAATTTATTGCACATAACATAATAGAAAAAAACCGAACTTTATTACACATACTCGAATTTAAAAATAGGACAATATTCTTAAAATTTGTATTAATCTATTTTTTTTTACAGTTTATGTTACGATGACATTTTTGTGAAAAAACAACATGTCTTATTGTCTGAGATTAGATCAAAATTACTGTTCTTTCACAGATTGTCTGAGAATTAATTATTATTATAAATGAACAGTGTTTAATTGAGAGAATAGTACTGTAACGAATTTTATATTGTGCCCGGGAAGTCCACTCACTATTGCTAAGAAGATGGTCATATTAGATTAGTGAGCTGACGTATGTTGTATGGCACACCTTGAATTACTTTCTGTGCTGGCAGTCGAGTACTGGTAGTCAACTGATGTTCTCGACTGACTCCAGCTCCCTGTGATCTCATCAGAGTCTTGGCACTATCTGGATAGTACCTGTCGAAGATCAAGTATACAACGTTGATTTTGAGTTGATACACAATGCTTGAGGTGAAGATATTCAGTTAGTCTACCGCACTACCACTCGCTGGCCAATGAACATTCCAGAGTCGTGCACCGCAATAATTACTGTATCCGGTGGCCTTGTGAGTCTGCTTGATACATCTACCAGCAGTTTCTTCCTCAGTGAAGATTTAGCCTGCATCCTCATATTGCTATGTTCATCAAACAGAGCAGCAGGAATTGATCACAGCTCATACGTCAGCATATCCTTGATGTTCAGGTCTCGCGATTGTTGCAAGCCAATTGCCCTTTTGAATATCAATTCTGTCATTGAAAACATGGTATTAGTCACCAAAAGCAAGTCGCTAAGTGTGTTGTTAGTTAAGTTATAGTCAAACGTAGGATTTTCAGAGTGCCGACTGTGGCTATTTTGGAATTCAAGATGGCTGACATAAACTAGCCCATCAAAAACAGTTTGTTGGGATTTCTTGTCATTTAAAAATGTGGTATGAGACTCGTAAATCAAGTCTTTAGGTGCAATGCTAATAAGTTATGGCCATTTTTTTTATTTTTCAGGAAGTCGATACCGGCCCCTTTGTTTTTCGCCAATAAAAATTTTCCCCGAAAGTTCCAATCTGGTACCCCACAGATTCATGTTCAGAATAAGTCAAATATTGGGAATCCCCCCCCCCCCCGCGAAAAAAAAACATTGTATATACTCGAGAATTAGGTTCAATGAGATTCTGATAGACAAATATATTGACGCATATCACAAAGGTATATAAGCTAAGATTGACGTTCATAAGTACCTGTACGCACAGAACAGACATTACAGAAGATATTAATGCTCATAGAGAAATCGATACTGCTTTGTAACTGTACGTCATTTAATTAGGTAATAATTTTTAATTACTGTATCAAGTAATCTGTCATTATATGTCACCATATCAATTTAAGTGAAAATCGACTTGTTTAAGCTGTTTTTTTTAATTAATAACTTAGAATTTTTTCCTTTTGTTTGCCCGCCTCACTAGCTACGAACTTGATCTGTCTGTATGTATGCTAATTTCTGTCTAACTCTCTCTGTTTCTTCCTCTCTTTCTGTGTCAATGCATGTCTGTCTACATGTCTCCCTCTTCCTCTCTCTTTCCCCATTCTCTCTGTCTGCCTCGCATATTGTTTTCTTCCTATCTCTCCTTCTTACTCCTCCTTTCATCCCCTTTCCGTCTCTTGCTCTTCTTCCCTCCCATTCATTCTCTTTTTCCCTTCTCTTCCTCCCTCATTCCCTCTCACTGTTAGCCTCTCTCTCCCTTCCTCCCTGGCACCTTCTCTTTGTTAGCTTCATCTCCCCCCCCCCCGCCCCTTCTCTCTGTTAGCCCCTCGCCTCTCTGTTTTTATCCAAACAACACAACTTTTTCCCATCTGGCGTCGATACCTCAGGGAACCGTGAGTTAGCCTTACCTGAGAGTCAGTAAAGGTCAGGTTGTGTAAGGTGGGCCATAGGAAAATCATTAGGAACGATGACGGAGAAGAAAACGAGATACTGGGTCGACTGTGTTGGAAAAAAAATCATATATATATATATATATATATATATATATATATATATATATATATATATATATATATATATATATATATATATATATATATATATATATATATATATATATATATATATATATATATATATATATATATATTACAGTAATGTTCAAACTTAGCACACTAAGATGGGATCCTTCAACCCAATAATTTTCTTTAACACAAAGACAAGCTAAGCAAAGACGTAGCTGGTTCATTACCCGAGTGACAGTAGTTCTTTGATAATCGTTTGACCAAACGGTTATAGAACACAGGTATTGGTGAGTTCCTCATGGGCTCAATTAGCAAAGGAGCACAACAAAATATTACTCAACTTTATCACTACATAAAAGACTATTTCTGAAACATCTGAGGAGACGAACACTGATTGGCATAACTAAGGAATATATATATATATATATATATATATATATATATATATATATATATATATATATATATATATATGTGTGTGTGTGTGTGTTCGAGTAAATCACTGTAGGTGCGCGTGATCCAAGTATGTGCTGATAACCACAAGGAAACAAGAAAACACGAAGTTGGGAAGTTCGTGTTTTCTTGTTTTCTTGTGGTTATCAATATATATATATATATATATATATATATATATATATATATATATATATATATATATATATATATATATATATATATATATAATCTCTTTTCTCTCTCCGAGAATAGGGTCATTAGTATTAAGAAGTCGACACTTACAAAGCAAGACCAATCACCAGCATCAGTGTTCTCGGACACTGTTAATATTAATAATAAGCAACAACCTTCAGCCATCCCAATCATCTTATTGCAACAGTTTCCCCTCCCATACTCTTCCTGTTCCTTCTCTTCCTACATCTCTCTCTCTCTTGTTCTTTCCCTTTTCCATCCATTCATCCCTTTTCTCCCTCCCTAAACTCTTACCTTTAGCTCTAGTTACTGTAGTTTGATCACCAGGAACTGCTGCTGACAAAGGAAAGTGTAATAGCAGGTTACAGGACTCAACAAAACCTCCTTTGAAGGTTGTGTAAACAACATCGTTACCGGACGAACCGTGATTATATCTCAACCTTGGACTCGACCGCTCTGGAGGCATCAACACAAAGTAGTAAAAGTTGGAACTTGATAGTGAGGTTGTTAGAGATAATGGACGAGTTGTCGGTCGGAAATTTTTCGTAAGATGGCAGGTCAATGGGTAATGAAAACGGTTATATTCACTGTGGTAATGATATTTTTAAATAAATTGGGCCATAAAGTGTTAACAATAAGGGTTAAAGTAACTAAAAAATCACGTGACTGCGAAAAGCTCTGTGATTGGTTGTGACGTCACATACTAGCTCGAGCCACCGAGCCGGACGCCGGCAGCCAGCTGTGGTGTATGTGTTGTTACCAGCAGAAATACAGGACTTGTGGCCATATACAATGTTGATAAACACAGGCATACCTTATTTTTAGGTTAAAGTAAATTTCTGCTCAAGTATCACCGTGTGTATTTACTTGCTGGGTGCCAAAATGATGCAAAAGACCGATAACTCCAACATGGAAGTTTACATCACTGTTCTCTATTTCATGTCTGAAAAATGTAAGTTTTCGTCAATGATTCTGTATTTAATGTTGTGGAAGGACTAGGGACGACCATGGTCAGGGGCTTGAGATGATCAGATGACAGATGTAATTTAACGTCCGCATAGCTGGATGGCGGAGTATGCAACCATAAAGACATCTACTTGTGGTAAATTTCTTTCATCTGTGTTGATGAACCCTGGAAGTAGTTGTTCAACCTCTCGGCTCATCGGCTCTGTAAATAAATATTAATAGTTGATTAATTGTGCGTTACTGTGCAACACAGTGATATTATATTATCACTAATTATTACTAAGCACATTAACTAATTCAACGGATATTAGCTGCCCCTACTACAAATTTCTTAATATAAACATTCCAAACAATATTGATATTATTTTTGTTTTGGTCATCTGGGGAACCTTAAGATTCTCACTATGGGATTAAATACTTTAAACAATAAGACACATTATCTCCACGGAATTTCTGTCACAAAACATTTTTCTATCGTATAGCAAAATAAAAGTTATAGATTAGGTTAAGTTACGTTATGTTAGGTGAGGTTAGGTTAGGGTTTGATAAGTTATATTATAAGTTATAAGACTAGCTTAACATACACTGGTAATGGGAGGTAGTAACTGAAAACTAGTGATTTCCGATAGAAATGAAGGTCAAAATCGTTCATAACACATCGCAAACCACCAGGAAAAAAACATAGTCTAAGTACCCAATATAGTCTATCTCGAATCTAAGCGTCAAATACTTATGGTATTTAAAGTAAAATTTTACCCATTAATTAATATAAATGATGATATATCCCAATGGTTCATTAGTAAATCATCAATACAATAACAGCACTATGTTGTCATGTGTACCTAGCATTCTCAAGACAAAGTTCAGACTCGTATCTCCATCCCTGCGTCGTCTGCATGGAAGGTGGTGACGTCATTGCAAATGTCGGCTCTGTTTTTAGAGAAATATACTTATCTCGACTATTATATCAGGACTTAAAACTCTTATTACAAATTATATACACCGTATCACTTTACGAACGTGGTAGAGTGTATTTCTTGCGTGTACCCAGAACCGACAACTCGTCCATTATCTACAGTGTGATCCTAGGGGGCTCATTGACGTATTTAATAATATTATGTTAAGGATTTTTCATTAATGAGGTAAGCATTGTACACGTTTGTATTGGGTACATTGTTGATGGACCAGTGTTATTATTGTCTTCGTTACAGCCTTAAGACCATAGTTGGGTACAGTGGGTATTCGGAGGTTTGGCCTATAGACGTTTGGGCCAGTCCAGCGTAGTTGTTCATGGATAATGGCAGCCTCGATGCTCCTACAGTTGGTGTCAGCGAGAATACTGGCATTTGTTCTCTTGTCTTCCCAGCGAACTCGGAGGATAGAACGTAGACTGCGTTGGTGAAAGTTTTCAAGTGCCTTGAGGTGCCTCCTGTATGTAGCCCATGTCTCGCTGCCATATAGCAGGGTGGGGAGGACCACTGCTCGATTACGTGTAACTTTGTGGATAATTCACACACACACACACACACACGTCAAGAAATTAACATAAATCCTGTGATATTTTTCATTTCATGAAAACTATTTATAAGCCTGACCTTAGCATAGGTCTCTATATTAAGTACTGATAATAAAAGAGAGAGAGAGAGAGAGAGAGAGAGAGAGAGAGAGAGTATCTTGGTAAAACAGAATTTCCATGCAATTTCGATGCCAATTTGGCTCCCAAGGATTTTTTTATTCAGCTAGAAGTGCTCTTTCCTCTCCAGGCTAGTGTGAGGGGTAATTTTGTTTTCGGATCTTTTGAAAATTTGGAACTTATTCTTTGTGTTTGGAAATTCAGTCTTCTTAAAAAAAACCCTGCGAATTCGTTCTCATTTTCTTTGTATTTTTTGACAGTCCCCAATTTTATATGAATCTTCGACCATTCATACTCACGAAAATATAAATATTGGAGTCGATGTACTCTGTTCTATATAATTCTCAGAAAAGTATTTTATAAACTCAGAAGCAGTTATAAACAAATCTTGAAATATATTTATGTAAATTCGTCTTTGGTGACTGACGAGACCTAATAGTAAATACAGTCATATGAGGAAACATGAGAGTGAAAGCCACAAAGCGATTTTGGGGTGGAGAGGCTCGTATTGCGTCACTTATTGGTCGCTCTGGGGGTAGAAGAACTGAATCTTGTAGTAGGGCGTCTGGTTAAGACTAACGGTACAAACATCAAATTCAAGACTTTCAGGGGACTTTGCGATGAATATTCCTCGAATGTGAAGATGAGTGAATGTACCTGGCACCTTAACTAGACACCTTTATTTAGCACAGTTTGGTGACATAATTAAGGTAGAGAGTCAAAATAGATCTTGCATATTAACTTTGTCTCGTAACTGGTGTTGGTGATAAGAAAACCAAACTAGTTAAGTCAAAGTCTGTTAGTGTAAGTCTTTTTTAACACCTGGGAGTGGTTCAATATGAGCAACTCTCCACTGGAATCCAAGTAACACGTAATAGAAGATATAATTACATGACGTAGACTAGTAATGTAACTATTTTTATATTACTCTATTATATTTTACTAAGAACACACAGCATAATTCCTGTACACACACATACAGCAATCTATTATATAGCATTGAACAGCTGAGTCAGATAATATCAGCCAATAATATTAAGGATTTGACTTAAACTTTACATCCAGGCAACCAACAATTGTTCACTATTGACAGATTCAGTGATCCAGAGAAACTTCACCGAAATTCGACTCTGACTGAAAAAAAAGAAAAAGAAAATCAAACCCCAGGACCTCTCACTATAGAGGCGAGTATTGTAACCTATACTCCGCGGGTATAGGTGTTTTATATTTATTGTCCTCCGGGTATGAGCTAACAGTGTACAGTGTATGGTGGGAAACATATTGTATGGGTTTTATAGGCTGTGTGTTTAGAATAAATTTTGAAGAAAAAAGCGTTGGGTTGAAGTCAAAATGAAAAATGTGCAGGGAGAGAGCTTCGCTGACGTCAGAAGCGAGGGTTGAAAAATGTTTGGAAGGGAGCTGATGGCCCACCAAGGGAACCAGCCATCCACCACCTGCCTCTGGGGAAATACTGAACTAGACGTGAGAATCCTTCTCCTCACATTACGAGGCTCTACAGCCTCTGCCAGTATTACCTCCTCCACGACAACATTGTCTTGCAATAATTATACTACTACAGGTTCTACCTCTATATGTTGTAACACTAAACTTGGCCAGTCCTACCTCAGCCTCCTCCCCTTTACCCGATGTAAACACTAAGTTCTGAAGTTATCATCTAAACAAAAGTCTGTCCAAATCCCCTGACGAACAGTGCCAAAAAGAGCATCCCAAAAAAAACAAAAAAACAAAAAATAAATAAAATGCAGATGTTCAATTACAGTAAGTTCCGGAAATTTCAGTTTCCTCTTTGTTAACTTTTTCCCAAGGCAACGTGAACTTGCAATCACTTACTTAAGATACTGAAAGAGAGGCAGTATAAAGGCTCCAGACTCATGCTGATGACATTTTGGAATTAGTTCACGTGGATCAAAGGAAGCATAACATTTTTAGGCGATGATGAGACATGAGTATATAAAATGTCGGATTATTCTGGGTAGAGTATTGATTACTGCGTCTTAAAGTGGACGGTGGAATATAATTATTTTGGGTTACTTATCAATTTCTTATGCCTTAATCTTCTCTTCATAATTACTGCTCATTATAGGGTGCAATTGGTTGAGTACGTCGTATAATAGTTGTTACATACGAATAAAACACACGACTGTATTATTTATATATATATATATATATATATATATATATATATATATATATATATATATATATATATATATATATATATATATATATATATATATATATATTATATATATATATATAATATGTGTGTGTGTGTGTGTGTGTACATATTCAATGTTCAGTAAACTGCTTTAAATTACAGAAAGATGTTTCAAGTCACTGTCGTGGTTGTTAACGTAAATCGAGATTATGAAAATGTTTATATTCCTTCTATTTCGACACGTGGGAGTAATCAGACGTCAACCGGAACACCAGCAAGAGTCTTGAGCTTCACACCCAACTGAGCTCCTCGCCTTGGGATGCTTCACAAAAATACGTAAGGAATTTCTCACATGCGGAAATATGAAAGATTCAGGCATGAGGATGACTGACATCCAATTTCTATCGAGTCTCGAAGGTGTTAAATCCGATTCAAGTTGTTAGACCAGACTGCTGATCTCATTGCCGGATAATACTTTGAAGGAATCGTCTGCTGCCTTCTTCGTAGTATACTAACTTTTCTACCCTTGATATACAATACATTACGAAGGGTTAAAGGGTTCATAAACATAGTTGGTGATATATCGGGCTTGTCTCTCAATCCTATGTCACTAGTTCGAAGTTGGTTCAGATATGAAAATAGTGTTATCCGGTCTCACCATACCGAACCTAACATGTTTCCTTCGGGTACTACGGTTTCATCTGTATTAAAAATAGATTCACTAGATCCGTAGGGAGACAAAACAGACATAATTGGTAGATAAATAATGAAATTACTCTTCTTTCCTTCGCCAAAGTATTGATGTCATCCCTGTCACTTGGGTCTAACATTACCTTCCCTGCCTTATTCATAGAAATAATTTAGTTATACACTAATACAGCCAACACATATTTGTTTACTTAAATGTTCCCGTGATCATTGTGTTACCTCATACAAAAATATTGCTATAGAAAAGTGCAAAGCATTTATATCGTCATGGTCTCGCGTCTTCGCCCGGTACATCCCCAGTAAAGATAAACGAGTGAAGTACCGCCTGCTACTTATTGCCTCCTTGTATGGAGAGGATCAGTATTCAGTATGTTTTATCAGGTATGTCCAGCCCGGTTTTATCATAGAGGAAATGTGTTGTGTTCTGCTTAAAATGTGTAAATAAGGATGCTGGGCTTTGTAAGAGAGAGACAGAGAAAAAAAAAAAAAAAAAAAAAAAAAAAATATATATATATATATATATATATATATATATATATATATATATATATATATATATATATATATATATATATATATATATATATATATATATATATATATATATATATATATATATATATATATATATATATATATATATATATATATATATATATTGGGGACAAGAGAAGAAGAAAAATAATAAAAAGTAATAAAAGAGAGAAGGGGGGAATACGTGAGCATGAATGTAAAGAGGTTAAGAAAGAGGGAAAAAAAATGTGAATATAAGAAAGGGAGTGAGAAGAATACTTAAGTGTAAGAGAGAGAGAGAGAGAGTCGTCTTGTTAATGTTCGAGACTAATCACCCATTTAATCTGAATAATCTCTTCAATTAACTTGTTTACTCAACCCTAAATAATTTTAGCTTTACCATACTACTACTACTTTGCTGTCACTCTAAATTGAGTAAGACGATCGCCTGGCTATGATACAATGATATGACTTATTAGGGATGTTACCTTCATTGGTGAGTTTAGAGGTGACTAAAGAAGCTGATACAGGACCGGCAGAGAGATACATCTAGTGCGGGAGGCGCGGCGGCAGCGTCTTTCCGACGTTGGCGCTTGACTGCCTCGGTTTGCAGTCGGGCTTACTCGAAAGTATTGACACTTTCTCGTGCGGTGCTCGTCCAAGCGATACGATGTGGAATGCTCGTCTCCCAGAGTGGCTCCTCGAAAGGGCTGCTCAGTCGCACAGACTGAACCGGATTGCACTGTTGCCTAGACCCCAGTGCATAAACGACCATCTTATCTGTGCCGCCCATGTACAGATTTGTGACTAGAGACTCACGGCAGTCATCTCTGCCTGTCCCCGTCGCCATAGGACTTTTGGGGGTATAGAGGATTTGATGATGATGAGGAGTATGATAAGCTGGATGATGGCTGCGCGTGAGTTGATTTATGTGGTGCGGCCGGAGTGCAGGCTGCAACCACACATCTTGGATCTCATTTTTCCTGATCCAGTGGTGCAAGTGTTGTAATGACTCGGGAGAGGGAGAGTTGCAATGGACTGCCGATAGCCCAGTTTGATGGGTATCGCCTTAGTAGCCTGTCCATTAGGCATTACCTTCTTCTGCCGGTGTAGTTCGTTGTGTTCCCATGTTCGTCACCTCTTCCGCCTATACCGCCGTTGGGGTCTTGTTGGAGCTCTGTAAGCATGTCTGCCTAATGCGGGGCTCCACCGCAGATTTTTCATTCGGGGTTTACATTACACACATACACACATACACACACACACACACAGTGCCCTTCCATAGTATTGATCCCTCAAAGTTGATTTGAAATGGGCGTAAAATCATCTAAATTGAAAAAAAAAACCGATATTCTCATTTAGGGGATTCCTTCAATCCCCAGACGAGGGCCAGGATTCGAGACCTGATGTAACTTAATCTGACGCAATGTTATATAACCTAATTTAACTTGACATAGCGTTACCAAACTTTACGTAACTCATCACAATCAATCTTGATTTATAGTAACTTATACTAACCTAACTTAACCTTACATAGTTGAAGCTAACTTAACTTGACGTAAAATATTCTAACCAAACTTAATTTAAAGTAACTTATCCTTACCTAAATTAAACTGACATAGCTCAACTAACTTGACCAGATGTAATTTTACCTAACCTAGCAATATTTCCTTTTATTATAATGTAACTTAAAAACCCTGCTGTTTTATATATGTGAATTCAGACCTTAGGCCAATAATTAGTTGCGATCCGCCTCTTGGTGATTTGGGCCAGAAGGTACCTTACCAATCACAGGCTTCAGTAACTCCTCTCCATCTAGTGTCTAACTTTCTTTGGCTACCTGATTGAAGTCTCGATGTCATGAATGGATAAAGTATGTTACAGGTTATAGTTTCGTCCTAATTTATATCATAAAAGACAACATCACAAGAAATATTTCAGAATTTTGTTGGAAATATTTCTTTTGGTGTATATAATTTGTATTTGCAATGTCGTTTATTACAAAAAAAAATTTTCTGTACATTTTTATGTTCTTTGAACTCGTTAAAAATATTATATGTAAATAATTTATTTCTCATAAAACTGCAAATGACACGTGTGTAATTATGTTGACTAATTATTATTATTATTATTAATATTATTATTATTATCATCACTCATGGCAGGTTTGCAACACCATCTAACATTCGCTTTATTCTAGTAAGTTGCATCAGATCAACTGAGAAAAACTACAGGAAACTGCACGCATTAATAATTCAGACAGAAATTATCACAATCATGTTCTTGAGAGGATCCAGAAAATATCAGTAAGACGCGACTTATTCATGAGCAAGAGAGGGTAGGGAGCACCTTGGAGCCTTGAATCTAATCGCATTACAGCAGAGCTCGAGCATGGGACCATTCCTTAGATCTTCACCGTCTAGGATTTGGGTCGGGTGCTCAAGGGGATGAAAGCACCCGAAAATGGGGACAATTCACCCTAACTAGCATTTTCCCCTTGACGATGAACACTTCTTACACAAACACGATAATGATGTCACTGTAGGGCTTTGATGTGAAGGATCTTACAACACGAGGACGATATTTATAAAAAAAAAAAAAGATGGAACAAGATATTAGTGTGTCAGAGACCTTACTGAGTGTACGTGTTGGTTCAAAGGGTCAGTAACCTCTGTACTGTGTATATGTAATACTATATTACGTACGCTTTGGCTCTTGACACAAAAGGTCTTGCATTGCAATTATCAACAAATAAAATATTAGATGTCTTCGAAATTGCAATGAGCAAAGTGAAGGTTCCAAGTGTTCCCTGAAGAAGGCAGTGATGGGTAGGGAAACACCGGGTAACACTGAAGTCCATTTATTAACGGATAGCAGAAATACAAGTAGTGACTAGCGTGTGCCATGCACGGCCCACAGAGTCAGACTGAGACTGCCTTGCCATATGGCAGCCTCGGGGCAAAGTTGCCACATAACACGTGCAATGTTGCCACGTAATTACATATATAAATGCTACTCGGCACAGTAGCTTTGATACATAACCTACACAAAGTCCATAAAATACAATTTATTGGGCCTCTCTAATGAACACTGCTACAAAACAGAGTTCTAATTTTGTTCATAATGTTTTTTTTTGTGGTGTATAGAGACGACAAAAAACTATTATATAATTTCGAGGAAAGTTTTAATTTTTTTGCGGGTCTATTGTTATCATAAGGGAGGTTAGGTTAGCTTAGGTTAGGTTAGCTTAGCTTAGGTTAGGTTAGGTTAGGTTAGGTTAGGTCAAGATGTAATACTGTGATATATCTGTATTTGGTGGTTGTCGAACACTGTTAACAAAGGATGGGCAGAGAAGATACACAAAGCCAAATTGATACGAGTAACACCTTTTATTTCTCCCTCTCTCACTTTGTCTCTTTCATCAACTTTCTTCTCTCTTTTGATGCTTTTCCCTCCACCGTCTTCTCTCAATTTTAGTCTCTTTCTAGCTTTTTTTTATCTATCTACCTATCTATCTATCTATCTATCTCTGTCTGTCTGTTTGTCTGTCTGTCTGTCTGTCTAATGTCCTTTCATGCAGATGAATCTTCAAAAGAGCACCAGACTCTAATGTCTTATTACAGACCAACACGGGTGCCCCTTATCTTCAGCAGTGTCTCCTTCTTAATGGATGTAAAGAAGGGAAGAGAGAGCGGAGAGGAAATAAGTCATAAAGCAGGAGGAAAATGGAAGGAGGAAAGATGTGGAATAGGAGAAGTAGGTGAATGAAAGTGGAAGGGGAAGGAGGAGGAGGAAGAGGGTGAGGAAGGGGACGAGGCGAATGGACGGGGATTGAGGCGGAAAACGGATACATGAAACATTTAGATTTAGTGGACGTGAAGTATAACATTGACGCAGTTTATAAAATAGTTGATGGCCTTAATTATGATCCTTGTATAAGTCTGGATTGATATAGCAAGAGCCTCCTATAAATGTAGATTGATACAGAGAGGTGGATTGATATAAGAACCATATATAAATGTTAACTGATATGGGTTAGTTCTATATACACTTAAGGACTATTTTCAACCTATAGTGTCAACAATACCTCTAAGGGTTGGCGTCCTTCTTGCTCCCAGTTTTCCCCTCGTGCCTGATCACACTGTTATTCTGTCTCATTTTTTCTCATTCTATTTTGTAGTATTTCACTCGTTGCTCAAGCCGTTCTCAGAACTCTTAAACCTCGCACTATTATAGATTAATGG
Organism: Homarus americanus; assembly: GCF_018991925.1. Lineage (NCBI taxonomy): Eukaryota > Metazoa > Arthropoda > Malacostraca > Decapoda > Nephropidae > Homarus > Homarus americanus. Next base: position 7,757,393 of record NW_024735554.1, read on the forward strand.
GATATATTTCTCATACTGACGTAGATAAAACTAATATCTGTTTTACGTTAAAGAAGACCGAGGTATGGGCAAGTATAATATTAACCCCGCACTAGACTAATAATTTATATCAACAGTGGTTTTAGCTCCGTGTACGAAACTCTAAACGGAGTGAGATTTCCGGCGATGGAAAATTTAATCCCGTGTTAGGCCTCCCATAAACGGATCTACATATTTCAACATGTTAAGGGCTTCATTTTAATGCAATGATATTCTCACATTGCAGTAACATGATGCAGTGCTGGCCTCATATCAACTATAATAACATTACATGATCGTATAAACACGGAACAATTGCGATATACATTTGAATAAAGACCAACTCCCGTTATGGTGCGGATGTGTAAATTCATAACTGGGTAAGTGGGTCCACGGTTAGATCAGCAAGTCCCAATTGACCAATCATATAATTAACTGAAGAATCGAATACTGAATCAGCTAGCCAGTAGATAACAACAAGACTTCAGCCAACATACAGCTATTAACACTATTTACCCCCTGGCTCCAGGCGAGGCAGCGTAAGAGATAATACCTTCGACCTTTTAAAATGTTGCCTCGGTGTCTCTCATAAGTACCTGGAGTGTCGTGACCTGAGCTCTTTCAGATTAAAGGTCAATGAATTTTTATTACCTTGGGGGCAGATTCCTTCTATTGTATTCCAATGCTGTTTTAACATTATTTCACTATCGTATTTATTGATCAACATGGGCTCGGGGGTAACTTACATTGTACTACTCGTTGTCACTTTTTACTCTCTCAGGTGTAATAATAATAATAATAATAATAATAATAATAATAATAATAATAATAATAATAATAATAATAATAATATAAACGGTTTATTGAAAAGCAAAGCAGTAAGAGTCTGAAAACATACAATGAACAAAAATGATGTATTTGCCCCTTAGTCTTTATATAAATGTCAGGGCAGTTCATTGGGTTTATATAATCATATCACCCCCTGTAACTTTCAACTGGCTATGAGGTGACATGGTCATATCACGTGATGGGTAGGTTCCTTGAGGCGCGGCTCAGTGACTGTTAAGGTCAGCGTTTAAAAGCCGGTTGCCTGCGACATTGTTACTCAACCCCTCACACCAACCGGACGTATTTAGCAGAGGTATTTTACATAGCCTCCTTCCTCCTCTTAACACTCATAGCTACAGTGAAAAGTTACGGTGATATACACTTGGAACTGTGTCTGAGATAGTACCTAAAGAAATGGATAACAGACATTGGGTTTCGCTACAAATACCCTATATAATATACATGTTCCAGCCTCATTAACCCAGACGGAATCAACGGTTAAAAGGACCTAGAACAATGACTTACAGAATTAGGTATAGTGATTTGGGGAGTGGATTGTGTAACATAATCTTTCCATATACAAAAGGAGATATGGAGTCAACACACAAGTTATCTATGAACCACTGACAATTTCGTGGTGTTAAGCAGGGATGGGGAAACTGTGACCCGTGGGCCATTTTTGGCTCGCCGAGGGTCTCAGAGTGGCCCTTGACCATACTCGAGTTCAGTGTGTGGTTTTTTCTCTTTTAAGAGGAGGGGGGGATAGTGAATTTGTCGATAGATTTGAATGAAATTTAGAGGATATGTATTATATGTCTAACTCATGGTAGTGGAACTGCATTGGGATGATGTTCCAGGGTAGTGGTCATACCTCTTAAATCTGCATAAATTATTAACATTGAAAACAATAAGTGACCCCCAAAGAACTCTAACTTCAATCTAGCCATCCGACCTGAAAAGTTTCCCGACCCTTGGTGCAGAGGGGACACATGGTTGTAGGCCTGCCTCACTGTGTGTGTGTGTGTGTGTGCATATTTATGGGAAAATATAGGTAGCTACAAGTTTATTTGTAGTTAAGAAAGATTAATTTAATGAATACACTGTTAGTGAACAAAGCCTTGTTGTTTTCATATGAAAGGAAGCTATCCCACACAACGAAAAAAAAATCATAAAAAAATAACTCGTCGGGAGAAAATCCGTTTACCTCCGCCACATCTTCGCCTTGAGATACACAAGAGACAAGTAAGAAATATTACTGTGGCAGAGGACAAAAACATAGAACTTACTGTGTAATCTAATAATGCAGGCAATAAGAGACCCCCAACCACTTAGTGGAATTAGATTCTCCACTAGATACAATCTGCCCTTCCCTTGGACAGTCGTCATGGTTCTGAATTATAAAACACGTTGGAAAGTTAGTAACGTTCTTTGCTGTGGGTTTTTTTTCGGATTAGGGCGGTGTAATAAGACAATATGGATCTCCTGGATACTTTTTGTGTTAGCTTATTAGTTCGACCTCCACAAGGCACAACTCTAGTGCCCGAATTTGCGTTATCTTGTCGGTGTGGGGGTTTGAACGAACCACTTTCAAGTACCTGGGATGGGTATAAAGTTCCCATCTTGTAACCTTAAATGAGGAGGTTGAAAGTGAATAGTCGCTAAGCTATGAGCGATCTCTACACCTCATAGTTAATTCCCAAAATTGTCTACTGCCTTTAATTAGCCTTCTGAAGAGAAAATGTTTGGAGCTAACCTCATGTCCCGGGTAATAATGCAGGGTTATGCACCAAAAAATGATAGTGAGGATGAAGTCTTAGAACATTTTTATGAAGATTAAACGAAAGCAAAAGACAGTGTGAAGTTTAATGGGCGATTTTAATGCAAAAGTTGGGACAGGATCAAGCAAGTTAATCACACAACCACAGGATTAAGCTATTCGTAACCACGCCCACCAACATGACTACCCGTTCTCGCAGTTTGATTTCTCAGTTCTTGGCAGGAGGAACTTCGAGACGAACCTCCCCATTATGGAAGCCTTGTATCAATATATAGTGATATGGTTTCCTGTGAATTTTTGTGTTTTTCACACTAAAGCTCGTCTCAATTAAGGTAAAACTTCCTGTTTGTTCTGATTTTATTTTTTTACTTAGGTCTCCCTTCATTTTTAGTGGTTGTAAATTGTAATGCCATGTTACTTTGAAGAGTTTTGTGGAAAGTAAAGTTTAGAATAATGTATATTACCTGTAATTTTTAAAACTGTTGTCTGTTTTCTAGGCTCTGATGATGGGAAACGATTTTTCCTAAACGTTGCAAGTAGTAGGTAGTAGGCAGCTATCAAACAGGGAGGTACTACCGCCTGGGAAGATATTGGAAGCATAATGTGTTGTCTAATGGTAGACCCTGCTGCTATATGGCATCACGATAATTGTGACCAAGTCCCAGGTTGCTGATCCGACTTTCTGCCTCATTTACACACAATTGCAGGGTCTCAATTGTTTCTATCACCTTGACAACACAACATACATATATCGTTTCTCACTATTGATCTTGTTTTAATTTTTGTAATTATTTTTGGTCCTTTATTATTATTATTATTATTATTATATTTTCGCCCCCGGGCCCTAATGTGGGTCATTGACCTGTGCCCTGGGGGGCTGATCCCGTAAAACAAAAAACAAACAAAAAATAGTTAGGGTGTGAGTGTTTTCCCTTGTCCTCCTCTCCATTATATATACACTGTATATAGTCCGGAACAGACTTTCTTTTTTCATAGACTTTAAATTCAGAGTAAAGTCTTAGATTTCCTCGTACATTGTTGAAAACATGTTTGGAAAAATCCACCTTCAATGTCAGGGAATCGTATCGTCATAAGTGTAGGATAAACATGACTGTCAGGCAGGCACAGAGCTCTTCCTGGGGTCATATATACCCCGATGATCAGGTGATTTGGTCTATATTAAAATAGATAATAACGAACTTAAAACAAATAATCCCTTTTTATTCTTATTGGAAATCTTGTACAAATATTTTAGTGATAGACCGAGCATCTGTCTCATTCCCTATCTACCACACTCTCTCTCCCACTCTTCTCCACACTCTCTCACCCACTCTTCCCCACACTCTCTTTCCCGCTCTGTTCCACACTGTCTCGCCCACTCTGTTCCATACTGTCTCACCCACACTGTTCCACACATTTTCACTCATTCTCTACCACATTGTTTCACCCACTGTCTACCACACTGGCTCACCCTCTGTCTCCCACACTGTTTCACCCACTGTCTACCACACTGGCTCACCCTCTGTCTACCACACTGTTTCACCCACTGTCTACCACACTGGCTCACCCTCTGTCTACCACACTGGCTCACCCTCTGTCTACCACACTGGCTCACCCTCTGTCTACCACACTGGCTCACCCTCTGTCTACCACACTGGCTCACCCTCTGTCTACTGTACTCCCTCACGTACCGATACTTTCTGTTGTATTTATAAACAGCGTAATTGCTTATTGACGACGAACAGCTGTTGTTGAGGACTGACAACAAAGCAAACGATTTAAATGACTTATTAACACATTTTTAATTATATTCCCAAGGTACTCAGAACTTACGAAAAACTAACACACACACACACACACACACACACACACACATCAATGTATTTCTACAGTATTTACCAATAATTATAAACACACACACACACACACACGTCAATGTATTTCTACTGTATTTACCAGTAATTATAAACACACACACACACACACACACATACACACGTGCGCGCCCGAGTGTGCAAATATTACCACAATTCAGTGCTGCCGTTTGACGGAAATTAGTCTGCTAAACGGTAAAAAAATGAAATTCGATGACGTAGTCGGTAGACCATGACGTCACTGTACCGGCCCCATTGGCCCGTCGGAAAAATATCGTAATTGTTAAATAGGCCTTTTGGGGGGTCAAATGAAAAATAAAAATTATATAGAATAATTATGAAGGTATTTTATTTGATTTTCTTCATTTTATAATTGATATTTTAGCAATACTGCTTTATGATGAGTGGGCACGAGAGGATGACGTCTACTAGGATCAGGAAGACAGTCATTACGTCCTGTTCCATGTTTGAGTACCAGGGGCAGATCCAGGAATATCAAAAGGGGGAGTGTCCAAGAAGTTTTGGGTGGGGGAACCTGGCCAGTGTAAGCCCCCAGAAATTCTTTTGAAATCTGACCAATATCATGGGCATTTTGAGGCCATTTGAAGCCATGTGCACTTGATATTAGGGGATATTCTGTGGTCAATAGTATTTAATTTTTACTATACAAAAATGCCCGAGTACAATACTGCAATAAAGAAAAGTATTGGAGTTTTCTGATGAAATGGGGGGTCCCCCCCCGGTGGATGCGTCGTGAGTTCAGTGTCTTTCATATGACTTTCACTGTAGAGCTTTTGTCAAAAGTATCTACACGCCGTTAAACATTGACTTTTGGTGAGTCCTTTACTGTTAGTTCTTTATTTGTTGTTATTTTATCAGACACTTTAATATTATATATTTTACAATAGTTATCCTTTTTAACACTGCATTTTCTATGATATTTACCCAGAGTATCACTCCATTTTCTACTTCTTGAACTCTTTCATCTCTTTTATTCAATATACAGTAATACTGTTCTGCTCCACCCGTTTTTAAAGTTGTTTAAAGAATTAATTGTGTAATAATTCATACTATATATATGCATAAAAATCGTAAAAAGGAAATTAATTGTTACTGATATCCTATATGTGTATCACATTTAACAAAGAAAACGTTCTTAGGACGTCATGGTCTCGTAGTCACAACGCGAGGAAGATAACATTCAGATTCCCAATTACTGTTGGCTAGATAGAGGCAAATGACAGAAGAACTTGTCCATAGTTTCACCCTGCCCAGGAATCGAACCCAGGATCACTCGTTTGCTAGGCGAGCATGCTGGCCATTACACCACCTACAGACATACATTCAAGCACGAATGGGTTTTGTCAGCAACGTACATATAGTTACAGGAGGCTGAAGGTGTGGTGAGAGAATTCCCGGTACAATTCATCTATTTATGGTAAAGTGTGGCAGGTTCCTAATAATGCCAAGTGCCAGGCCTCTCTCCAGGAGGAGGGATATCTTCTGATCAGGGAGGGACGAAGTGTGGTGACATGTAAGAGGAGGCCATAGGGGAAGTGAGGATGTAGAGTCGGGTTGGCCACAAAGTTTACAAATAGTTCGGCCAGGTTCAGGGTTACCAATGTACTTCCATAGGAACCTGTACCTTAGGCGCAGTCTCATATGCACATTCTGTTGGGACCGAGTCAGAGGTTGATACTTAATGTGTTGAAAACTTCAAATGAACAATGAAGAACAAAAATATAATTCATATATATATATATATATATATATATATATATATATATATATATATATATATATATATATATATATATATATATATATATATATATATATAATTGCGTGGTTAAATAATTTTGATATAATCAAAACACTAATACCAAGTTTAAAACGTTTCCCGCATAATAACGGGTCAGCTCAACAGATGGCGATGCTAGGCAGATCTAAAAGCTTTCCCGTCTTGTTTATATAGTCTTTGGTCACGTTCCACCCGTCACTACTCACCAGTCACCACTCACTAGTTAGGTCACCAGCCAGCCAGTGCCGGCCGGACAACGCCATTTCCCGTCTTCCACAGACGAAAACATTTACTGTCTCGTACATATCCTACTACAATGAACTGATTCCCACATCTACTTTGTAAAACATTGCTGAGTAATGGCTCGACAAACATTTAAGATAAACGCTATGGTGTGGAAAAGTGAGCAAATGAAGTGTTTTGTAAGCAAACATATTTAAGAATTTCTTGGTGAAATTTCGGTAATATCAATCACATCTTCAGAGTATTAAGTAATAATATAGCGAGTGATATTGTTTTGAGATATTTAACGAGTGTTTATGTGACTTAAATTATAATTAGTGGTCTTGGTTAAGTGAAAATAAAGGAACTCGGCAAGTGCTAATTAATGATCTCGTTAAGTGATAATTAGCGACCGAGGAATGATGCCACCAGCAGGACCACCAGTGAGTATTTTTACTATTTTGGTAATATTTAAGATGTTATTTCAGCCCAACAGTTACCTGACGAAATTTCTCCGTAGAAGATAACAGTTTAATTACCCCGAGAAACAAATGTAAAATGCAGATGGTATACTATTTTGCGAGATATCTATTTTGACTTATTAAATTTGAAATTGACGACTGACCTGCCGGCGATGTAGCATAGTAAACGATTTTAAAAACACTGCATTTACACACTGTTTTATAGAGGACGCTGCTGCCGTTATTTATACATAAGGCGATTGTTGCCATTAATAATTTTCGTCGTACTGCTGCCTTTAATTATACATAAGGCGATTGTTGCCATTAATCGTTTTCGTCGTACTGTTGTACCCTTCACCGCCAGTCTACCACGAACTTCTGACTTGTACTTGTGGCGAGGTTGCCGTCTTTTGCTTCAGAAGTAGGTGATTTGCGATTCTTTAGGGTAAGTTTGTATTTACTATGCGAATTCCTAGTGTGTGACCTGTTCGAGTTTTCTGTGAGATGGTTGAGTCCTTGTTTGTGTCATAGTAATTGTGTTACATCGTCAGTGTACTGTATGGTCAATGAGTCGTTGTATATGGGGTCAGGCAGGTCAATTGTGTAAAGTACTGTACGTACAGGGTTGGGGAGAGGACCGCTCCTTCTGGGACTCCTGCGTCCAGTGAGCAGTCTGAGGGCGCGTGCTTGAATTTAATCCTCATTTTTCTGTCTGTCAGGAAGGTGCACAGGAGCTGCTGCGATTTTTGGGGGAGGTTAAAGTTGGTGCATATTTTATATTTTAGTCCGTCGTGCCAGACTGTGTCACACGCTTTCCGTACGTCTTTGGTGATGAGTACTGTCTTGTATGCTCCTTTGTTCATGCAAAGGAATTTTGTTACTAGGTAAACTGTGTCCTGGGTTGAGTGGTGTAACCTGAATCCGAAATTTTTGTAGAAAAAAAAAGTTATTTATCTTCAAAGTGGTACCTGAGGCGACTGTTGTATAGTCATTCAAATGTTTTGCCCAAGACCTCTAGGAGGCTGATCGGTCTGTAGTTTTGTGGGTTTATCAGATTTTTGTCTGGTTACGGGATCATGGTGGCTGTAGCTGCTTTGAAGAGTTTCTGGCAGTAACCTGTAGCTAGTTTTGTGTTGTAGAGGTAGGTGATGACTATGACTGTTTGTGGGGGTAGATGTTTTCGGATTTGTTGTCTTATGTTACTGCCACCTGCGGTTTCCTTCTGTGTTGTCGAGTGCTCGTTTAACTTCCGTCGGGGTGCGTTTTCTGGTGAGGATGTGTTCTTGTGTGATTGTGGTGGTATTTCCTGGTGTAATTCTGTCGTGTAGTCTACGTGTTCGTGCGGTGATGTTATTTATGTAGTCTGAGATGGGTCTGTGTTGGGTGGAAGGAGGGGGTGGAATCTGTGTTTCCAGTATTGGTTTAATGTTACCACTACTTCAGCTGGCCCTGTGATTCGTCTACCGTTAACTTGCAAATAATCGAAAGGAGGCCGAGCTGCCCCGCTGTGGTCCTGGGCGCCTCTACGAGACTTGCCCAGTGCACTTCGTGGTCGTGGTGCAGACTGTGGCTGATGTGTGTTCTTAGTGTAGTGATGTCTGCTTTTGCTGGTCTGATGTTATGTTTGTTATGTTCAAATCGTCGCCTGCAGCAGTGTAGCAGATGTTGTGTTCTTTTAGAGGATTGAAAAGAGTAGTTTTTCTTGAATTGGTGTGTGTGTCTGCTACGGTGGTGATTGTGTTCAAAAGAATTGACCATGTTTCCTCTATTTTCCCTTTGGGTTGGCGTTCGAGGTTGAGTATATAGTGCTGTTCTAAAAAGTGGTTTGAAAAGCATCCCAGTCTGCGTTTTGGTATTGGTATTTTGTTGTGGGTGCTGGGAGAATGGTGAGGTTGTTGAAGTGTAGTGTGATCAGTAGCTATGTGGTCTGAGCCTGATAGGAGGCCTGGTGATATGTAGTGTTGAAATTGTAGGGCTCTTGTGTTGATGATGTCTAGGGTGTCTGCTGTCGCCAGAGTAGATTGTGGGGAAAAAGGTTCCAATGTGGTGGAGATTTTTGTGTGTGGCCAATGTGTGTGTAGTTCTTAGCCATGGGGATTGGCATTAATAAATCTTCATCACCAAGTTATTAGAATTGCTGTTGTGTATCGCCCTGTTGGATCATCAGCATCTGTTGTTTCGGAATCTTTGGTCGTTTGGTGTCCGTGAGAATGCACTTTCACTGCTTAAGTCTTATTTGCCAGAGCGATCTTAATGAGTGATGGTAGGTGAAACCATTTCAGACCCGGTCCCTTTGCAGTTTGGAGTCCTACAGGGAGCAGCTTTGATACCACTTCTGTTTAGTCTATACCAGTAGTCTTGCATCTCTGCTGGATGCTCATGGTGTTCCCTACCATTTCTATGCCGATGATACACAGGTTTGTGTGAAAATCTTGAAAATTGGGGAGATAACGAAATCCTTGATGTCTGATATTAAGATTTGGTTGGCTAGGAGAAAACTTAAGCCGAATGACAGCAAAACCGAGAGTATCGTCTTCCAAGGAAATAGGAGGGGAGACAGCACAAATAAATTTGGCTCTTTAAACTTTGGGGAAGTACAAGTCAATCTTGTCGATTCTGTTGGTGATCTTAGAGTGTTCTTTGACTCAAAACTGAATTTTAAAGAACATGTAAATTCATGAGAGTTGCAACTTTCATATTGGAAATCTATATGCTGATAAGTTTTTGGATAGACAGTGTCGTGTGATTATTGCATTCACTGTTTTGTCTCGAGATGACCATTGTAGCTCTTTATGGGTCGGCCTACCTAATGGTAAATAGGGCTGCCAGGCTTATTTTAGCTCTCCCACGTAGGACTTCCACTATCCCATTCTTGAATGAATTACATTGGCATCCAATTAAAGCTGGGATAGATTTCAAATTCTGTCTAATGGCTTTTAAGACACTATGCTTGGTGAGCTTAAGTATTTGGCCAACCTACTAATGCCACTGGTTATACCTTCTGAAATGATTTTGCATAGTAGTGATGATTCGTCACGCCCTGAGGAATCTAAGGCAGTACGGGAGTGCCCCATTTGCTGTCCGATCCTTTTCTTATGCAACACCCAGATTGTACATTCAGTTGCCTGCAACTATTAAGCAGCTGACTTCTATGGAGGCTTTTAAGAATCAACTTAAGGCCATTATTTTGTTGAAAGCTTATGAACCTGAACAGGGTACGATGATTTAGAAAGCTCTTAAACTTAAGGGTATATGAATAATCTAAATCGAACTGTGACTTTTTGTGATCTTTTATTGTAGTACAGTACATAATTCTTTTTATTCTCAAGTCTTTTACTGTGTTGTGTTTCGAGCTCAAGTGAATTCTTTAGAAGAACTGGCACTGTGCGAAACAAAAGACCAGCCATTATTATTATTATTATTATTATTATTATTATTATTTTTTATTATTATTATTGTTGTTGTTTTTGTTAATCTCTATTTTTGCTCAATCGAATGAACCCCTTTTTATTTTTTTATTTTCAAACTAATAGACAAAGAGAGAGGGAGAGATTTATGCAGCAAGTGATAAGGTGTGCATATTGCTCTCTCATCTTGTTGATCCCTTACCCGTAGCATTCTCTACCTCTCTCCACCATCTTACCCTCTCCCATCCTGGGTGGAAGAATAGGTCGTGTAGATGGAACGGGAAGACAAAAAAAAAGATTATCGATGCTGAAATCTGGTTCCAGTAGACCTGAGAGTCACAGGTGTTGTCATCCAGGTATCTGTGTGATAAAATATTTATATATTTTACAAATATTTATTTCATATAAATATTATAGTTATTCCAAGCTTTACAAATACACAGCATCCGCACCTTCTGGATGCAGATATTAAATTTTGTGGATGGTCTGAAGATGCGGATGTGACAACCATCACTATTTGGCATCACTCGTTTTAGAGACAATGTCACAGAAAAATATTCCTAAGTAAACAAAAAGAATCACAGCACAGCCAAATTGTAATGTATTGAATTGAATTGAAACAGTTTGTTTAGCCAGAAAAACACAGATACAGAGTGGATAATAATAATAATATCAACATGGATGAGCCAGTTGAAAACCTGAGCTCTCTTTTAGGCACCTGATATATACTATACATTTATCTCAAGGAAGTATTATGTAACATTTAGTATCATCTGGAATAGTACAATAGCATGGTGGTAATAAGAACAGCTTATAATGTTATCACGGTTATCACTTCATTTTTTTTTAAGGTTTGTGAGTGAGTTAATCTTTGGGGTCTGGCCATTATGACTTCTTGTACTTCGCTGTGTCAAGTTATATCGAGAAGCTGTACTGATCCTTGTTGAGGGATTGCAGAATCTTTCATCTCTTGTTACAGTTTATATAATTATGGTTTAAATATCAATAAATTCAAATATAATAAGAGTTATGAAAGCATAACTAGGGTCTCATTCATAAATTTTGTTTCAGGCAGGATGGTCCCTGGCCTAAGACATGACGGGTGACGCCAAGGCTTCCTCTACCACCAGGGCAAGGTGAGCACTACATCTGCATCGCTTATTATGACACAATGGACACGATCTTTTTCTTCACAATTTTTAATTTGTTTTTACACTTATTTTTTCGTCACCTAGGCCTCGTTGTGGGTTGATGACCTGTGCCCGGGTGGGCTATTTCCTGTAAAAAAAAAAGTTGATTTATTTTTGGTGTGAACTAAAAACATTTTTAGTATCATGGTTTTTCCTGTTAGTTGATGAGTACATTTGTTGGTTAGGGTTAAGGAGAGGGTTGCCACCCTTTTTTGGGGGGGTAGGGGGAGGTTCAGAATCATCTGGGACATAGTTGTTGTAATGTGTAGATACTTATCTAATTGGAGAAAAAATGTAGGAATGTGAAATATATACTGTTTTCCTTCAGAATTTTATGATCTTGCTGTCTTAACTCCTTCAGGAACCACTAATGATGACAAACAATATGAACCAACTAACCCAAACTTAATGATCTTACATATCTAATGATAAAGTTAGGTTTGGTTGGTGTCTGTTGCCAAGCATCATAGCCCCACAAGGTGTTGTCGTTTTTTAACAGCACTTTAAAAGGCACTACTGTAACTTCTTAGTCATTTTTTAACCCTTGAGATCTATCCTATATAAAACTTGGTATTAGTGGCAACTTTCTCCTTAACCTTTACAAACCATTATAGGCGGAAAGCAGGATGGAAAGTAAAACATTTTTTTTTATTTTCAGGTAGGTGAAATTTAACAGCTCTTGAAGGGACCATAACACACCATAACAGATCACACTTCAGGTATGTCCAATTCAGTTTTCTATATCTGATATCTGCATGTACACCGGGTCGGAAATGTATCCCAATTTCGGCGGGCCACCAGTTGTATATATGTTATATAAAGTCACTTGGCATTGAAGTTACCAAGCAGCACAACGTTGTCTTCTCTGGGGATAGAGGTTAGCACTCTGTCAAGGTCAGTGCAAAAAGCCTCCTTGATGTCATCTTCTGCATCCAGTGTTGGGGGCGTATGCACTGATGAAAAAGGCATGACGTGAATGATTTAGTGGGACTCTGTGCATCATAAGGCGTTCTTTGATCCCAGCAGGCATTTCAGTTAGCCTACGTAGGAGGCGTTGGCGGATGGCAAAGCGAACTCCATAAATACGGTTTCTCTCCGCAGTAGGCTTACCCTTCCAGAAGAAGGTATAACCAGACCCCCCACCCCCCCTCTGCCTCATTCTGTGAGTCGACCCTCGTGGGAGCCGGGATTCACTAATAGCTGCTGTGTCCATGTTATATCTAGCCATATCTTTTGCCACAAGGGCAGTTCTTCTTCCAGGACGTGCATTTGTGCCAGTATCCAGAAGGGTCCTGACATTCCATGCAGCGACCATAAGAGGTTGTATAGTTTGTTTTTGTTTTGATCTGAGATTATAATTGTGTTTTCGATCGCATTAGGATGACCTTACTGGGTGCGGTTGCACAGCCAGGTTGGTTCTTTAGGCAGGCTATGATTAGGGCACCTTCTCTAGCCCCCCTACCCATGTGGGGTGAGCAGAGTGGCTCCTCGAAAGGGCCGCTCAGTCGCACAGACAGGACCGGATTGCATTGCTTCCTAGATCCCAGTGCATAAACGACCATCTTATCGGTGCCGCCAATGTGCAGAGTTGTAAGTACAGACTCCTGGCACACACACACACACGAGAGTCCAAAACCAACACAATCGTCACGAGTAGCCTATATACTTTAGTCACTAATATACAAGTAACTTTTATTCGACCTCTAACCGCGTCCGAGATATATCCAACAACGTAAGAATTTAATTAATATCTCGTAGCTAGTAAAAAAATTTGCGATTTGTATTTTTTCAATTCATGTAAGTGCGAGATGTACAACCTTAAGAACATGCATTGCTGCAAAATCCATAATTTAGCCAAATAAAAAAAGGTACACCAATTTTTGCTCACTAGTTCCCTTGATTATGTGTGCTGCTGTGGTGTGTCTGTCACATTTAGCTTGTGTAATCCACCCTTTTTTATTTATTGGCTGTATCCCGTAGGTTGACTCTCGTTTCTTTTGTTGAGCCTTCCACTATGCATCATTTAAATTATACAGGGAGAGAACAAACTGGAAAAAAGGGCAATTTTAATCAAGTGTTTGCATCGTTGCTGCATAGATTCCTGACGCTCGACATAACTACCAACTGTGGTGATAAATATTTGTATTGGATATTGGACCAGTAAGTTAAAAGTGCATTCAGACAAAACACCCTGAACATACAAGCAAAAATCCTGTTCGCAAAAAAATAAATCGGGAATAAAGTGGTGGAGCTACACTGTATATTAAAAAAATAGATTGAAACATAAATGAAATAAACCAATTTAAATAGCTGGAAATAACAGAAAAAAAATTGTGATAAAAAAACATCAACTTCGTGGTAGTTTCCTCACTGACAAAAACCCTCAGGTTTTACACACACACACACACACACGAGAGACAACATTTTACTCTCAGGTCCCTGTTATAGCTACCACAAGTGTGAAATGAAACGTCAGGCAGTATAAATAGGTGAAATTGTAGTGGTAAATGGATAGAAGGTGGTGAATGGGGAAACTGTTTGATCACCTGTTTTATGAGTACAAAATGACTTCATAATTCCCCCAAAATGTGAATTAATTTTACTTGTACCATAACTTTCTATTTCGGTTTTTGCCAGTATATATTGTATGTTCCATCATTGTAGTTCACAAGTGACACTTGGAGATACAGACAGACACATCGTACATTTTGTTTCAGGTTGTGATAAAATTTTACAATACTGAAGATTACAATTGGTACTTAAAGTCATACATCAATATATCTAAGGTGAAAATAACTAGTCTCTTGTACAAAAGCACATTAGGTTCCAGGCAATACTTGAGGGAAGAAAACCCCTCTGATTAAATCTCCTAAATGTGTTTTAGTTAATTGTTAGAGTGTATATAATCCAATGATGTTTTATTGTCGCTGTTGGTGTACGAATGAAGACAGTCTCGTTTGCGAAATATAATAGTCATGTGAGGATTTCTGAATCATATTAATGTCTGCACCCGAAACCCCACCAGAATATTCACATTAATCTTGCTGGATTAACTAGGTTAGTTAATGGGTTAGGTTATATATGTGTAGGATAGGTAAGGACTATGTTAGTTTATAGGTTGATTAAGCTAGGAGTAGGTTAAGTGAGGGGTAGGTTAGGTTCGGGTTAAGTTAGGTTGGTTATGGGTAGGTTTGGTTAAGTTTAGGTTATGGGTAGCTTTGGCTTAGCTTGGTGTAAGTTAGTGTATGGGTAAGTTAGGTTAGGTTAGGGTTAAGGTAGGTTTCGGGTTCAGAAGATTAATGAATTATTAGCTTTTTCAACAACATTCCAGGAAACTTCTAGTGAAATACGATATTACATATGGTTTTAAGTCTTCCACACATTATATTAATAAGGATAATTATAATATGCTTATTTCACTGTTATAGAACGAAACTTGCCTTTAAACATGGATATATATATGTTACAGTTAAAACCCGAAATAAGTCAAAACCAGTTATAACTACTTAAAACTAGAAACTACAACCGCAGTACAGTACAACTAATTTTATCAAGACAAAACTAGTTACACTTAACGCCGCTGGGGAAAGCCCGAAATCGAGGACGAGTATAGTTTTTAATATGTGCTGTGTATTCTTCTCTTTAGTTTTACAGATTATGCTCTAAATCCCAACACAAAAAAATGAACTTATTTGTGAATTTCAAATAACACCCTTTATCAATTAAGTCGTATAGTCAGATATGTGAAACAAAGCAATGAACTCTCTTCCGATAAATCCGGATTTGAGTCAAATAAATTGCATTGGTAAACAAACTAGTGTGTTTTATACATGTATCTATTTTAGTATGTACATAGTTGAATATCGGTACAGGAGAAATACTCCAGCCGAATTTAATTTGGTCAGTTTGAATGCACACAGTGGCAGCCACATTGTAAAATTGTTGAGCACATAAAAAAGAAATATTTGGTAGTCGAAGAGGTGATTTTTTTTAGTGTAGTAATGCCGATAACACTAAAACTGAACTTCACAGTATGTATATATATATATATATATATATATATATATATATATATATATATATATATATATATATATATATATATATATATATATATATATATATATATATATATATATATATTATGTGTGTGTGTTACGTTTTTTTGCGGAATAGGTTATTTTGCAAAATGATCGGCATGCATATTGGTAATTTTGCCAAATGATTTAAAAACAGACAACCTAAACTATCCTGACCTTATGGTTAGGACAGCACAAAGTTAAAAAAAAAGAAAAAAAGAACAGGACCACCTAACTGTGTATCAAGCTACGCGAGCTAACCTAACCTAACTTTATTCAGCCATAAGGTTAGGTTAGTTTATATTGTCTGTTTGTAAGTTATTTTGCAAAATTACCAATATGCATGCCGGTCATTTTTCAAAATAGCCGATTACGAAAAAAAAAATACGTAACATATATACTGAACTTGACTGCCTTCACTTCCCTAACTGTAAAATTAGGTACACATTCACAGATGAGTGGACTGAGGATGATTTAGACTCAGACTAACGACCCTAATGAAAGGAGGTTAGCTATGTATCCACATCTTCTACAGTTCTACGTTCATTACTATCTAGTTAACCGCTTGAGTACAATGATTAAATCCTAAAGTACTGCGCAATATCATAGTAGCCAGGGTATAGGATAAGTCATAGTATTTACACTTTAAGATATTTCTGATTGTTATCTTTGCCTTTCCCTCACCTACTGTAGTATACTTGTCTCACCACTACAACTTCTCACTTATTGATTCAGTCCAGCAAGTAAGCAAAAGAGGTTAGATGATAGAGAGATGACAAACTTTACTGTGGGATATTTTAATAATATTGAGAAACTCCATTCTATTGTTTATGAGTAGCCATTACAAATAACCCATTTGGTAAGATAGTTAAAATGTATGTTATGGTTTTTTGTTTCAATATTATACTAAAATGCTTCTCATCCCTTGAAATATATAATTACTAACCTCCATAACATGTGAAAAATATTCGCTCATAATTACTAAATCCTTCTTTTAGATTGTGGATGTAGGTTAATAATTCCTTCTGCTTTTTGTGACCCACTTGAGACAAATATATCAATTCCTAATTCAAAAATATTTCAATGAGAAAAAATGGAACTAAATCTGCAATTACGTGAACGACTTTTACACAAGGAACCTCGCAAGCTGGCAATTTGCATAAACCAATCTTTTCCACCGGTGCAATCAAGTCTAAGCAAGGGAAATATTTTTAGAAAAAAAATAGAATAAAAGGGAGTCATGGTGTTTATTTTATTTTATTTTTAATGTAACAGATTTGTTTTTATGTTGCGAATCATCATCTTGTATTGTAAGTGTGTTGAATATGGCGTCATATATATGTTGGTCTTATTATTTCTTACCTCGCTCCTGTAATTTGACTTATTTCATTAAATCAAAGAACTGGAGAGAGAGAGAGAGAGAGCAGTTTAGACTAGTTTAGTCTGTAACCAGCTTAGCAACTAGAGTATTATACACTATGGATGAATACTATGCATTTTACATTGACCCGCAGGGGTCAAAGATGTTTTCAAAGTAAGCAAATATTTAGCCTGCTCAAACGCAGGTGTTTTAGTTCACGTACACAGTCTGGCGACAGTGTGTCAACCAGAAATGCTTCAATATAACGATATCACCCTTGAAGCTCATTACTTATTCAATTAGTGACTTTTAATTGATAACTAGGAACATTGATTATCACTAGTAGACTTCCAAGTACAGGGTATTTGATGTAAATTATTATTCATATTAGTTAGATATTTGCAACGTCAATTAAGGGTGATTCACGGCTCTAACGAGCTCATTTCCAGACAGATATTTCAGTAACGCTGCTGACACTGATTTAGGTGTTCATGCCAAGGAATTGACTCATACCGACCCTTCCTGCTGGTAAAGCTTCTAGAAGCTTGAACCCATGCATCATCCCTCGTGACGTAATTGTCAGTTAGCCCCGGGGTGGGTTCGTCCTGGAAGAGCTAGGGAGTCTTTAGCTGGACACCACACATTACTGATCTACCAATGAGCCGTAGATTGAGAGACCTTGTCAGTCCTAGCAGATCTAAATTGTATCTCTAACACTGCTCTCAGTATCCGTCCACCCATCACAGAAAAGTGAACTAAGACAGATGATTTTGTGAAAAATTGTCTGCAACTTTCCCAAATAAGTGTGAGTTTTCAGTAGAAGTTAGAGGGAAGCTACATGTGTGTGTGTGTGACAGGTAGGCAACGCCGTCTCACACACACACACACACACACTACCTGGCATTCCCAAAACATTTTTGATTACTCTGTATTATTTTCTATAATATTTACCATTACTCGTGCCATTATCAGTATTTCTTATTTCTTCTGTATTATGGAATTTTATGTCTCCCTGGTACACATTACACAAGTACATACATATTGCATTTTACAGCAAGATATCCTTGAGCAGAGGCGAGCGAGCTCTTTCTTTTATTCAAACCAACAACAGAATTATTCATTGTTGTTCGCCTCGACGCTGCCAGGTATTGATCAC
This sequence comes from Homarus americanus, assembly GCF_018991925.1. NCBI lineage: Eukaryota > Metazoa > Arthropoda > Malacostraca > Decapoda > Nephropidae > Homarus > Homarus americanus. Next base: position 7,775,566 of record NW_024735554.1, read on the forward strand.
CTGGGAGGGGAGGGACAATAACACCTGAGTTTGATAGATATATGACTTGTAATTCCTGATTTTAATTGTTTTATACTAAATGTTCTCAGCAAAGAATACCTTGTACACACACACACACTACTACTACTACTACTACTAGTACTACTACTTTGCTGTTACTCGGAATCGAGTGCGACGAGCATCCAGCTATGAGGCAATGGTATGAGTTATTAAGGATGTCACCTTCGTTGGCGAGTTTTAAGGTGACTAAAGAGGCCGATATGTGACCGGCAGGGTCGTTCACAGATGTTGCACGTTTAGGTGGCTACATCTAGTGCGGGAGGGGCGGTGACGGCGTCTTTCCGGCGTTGTGGAGAGTTGTGACTAGACTCTCCCGGCAGTCCTCTCTGCCTGTTCCCGTCGCCACTCGTCCGACGCCATAGGTCACACACACACACACACACACACACAGTTATGAGTATCGATATTTCCTTAAATAATTTGTAAATAAAATCTCTTGGCTCTAACTATAAGCACATGATGTTATTAGGTTCACTTGATAGTTGGTAATATCACAGTCTCCTACATCTCTACGTGTGTTGTACGAATGTAACAATTATCACCGTAACTTTGTCATTTCTAACAACATCAGATCCTGAAAACTTTCAGTCCTCCATTCATCTCGTCTATTTAATGAAAAAAATGGTCCAATAAAAATTATGTTAGTCTGGTCATAAATCAGTTACAATATCAAACACTCTCCGAGTGTTTATTGTAGATCCACAATGGAAACGTGGAAAAGATAAATCTTATAAAATTACACAGGGAAAAGGGAAACAATGGTGAACCTTAGCTTTCGTCTTTAGTCAAGACATCTTCAGAGGCAACTGAATTACAAAGACTAAAAGAGAGCTTATGTACACAGGGTGACCTTAATAAACATGAGGTAGATATAAAGTAGATGTATGATAGATGAGTAGTGGGTCTCTTATTTTTTACCTGACTTGACATGACTAGTTATGTCGTCTGTTCTTATTATATCTTATGTTTGCTGTGTGGTTGGTGTGTGGATTAGTGGATGTCATGTTTTTTTACCCGACCTCATGATTTGTAAGGTCACCCTGTGTACATAAGCTCTCTCTTAGTCTTTGTAATTCAGTTGCCTCTGAAGATGTCTTGACTAAAGACGAAAGCTAAGGTTCTCCATTGTTTCCCTTTTCCCTGTGTGATTTTAGCAGTAAACGGAGAGAAACAAATGGTTTTTACCGGTCCTTCACATTCGACTTAAGAACTCCACACTAAATGGTTGTCTATTCCGCAGCAGTCCTCAAGACGGCACGTGCCGCTTTTCCTAAAAATGGCTCCGCCCCCACAGAATTTTTTGATGTTCAGCCACAAAACACGCTTCTTCCTCATAACCTCTACTAACCCCTTAATCTTAAAAAGGCCAAGGGGGTAATGCTTCCAATTCGCAAATGTCATAATATATATATATATATATATATATATATATATATATATATATATATATATATATATATATATATATATATATATATATATATATATATATATATATATATTGAAATAAAGGGAGCAGTTCCGAGGTGAGCATGAAAACATGATTCCCTTAACTTTTCATGTGATGAAAAAAAATACTATCGGTGCTCTCTGATTCGTGTAAATTTATGTTCATTAATTTTATCACGAATGATGAACTTATTGAAGTGCAGGAAGAAGTTAAGCTTTTGTTAGGTACTATAACTGGATATTTTATATTGATAACAACAGTGATGGTTATATACAGTAAATATGATTACAATATAGTCTGAATTAAATTATCAATATTTAATGCTATTATGATAATTATTATCACTGCTATTAGTAATATATATATATTATTATTATTATTATTATTATTATTATTATTATTATTATTATTATTATTGTCGCCCTTCGCCACTACTGCAGTTTTGTCTGTTGTAATCATGACAATAATTCGACAAGCCTAAGTTTTTTAGGGTATTTACAACTACAGAGAGAGTATTCTGATACTTGCTTCCCTTCGAAATCTCACACTTTCAGAAATTTATATATCACAAATTAGAATGCCAATGACCTAATAATAGACTATTGGTCGTAAATATTATAAAACGAGGTCATGAAAATGTAACTAGCCTTTTGCCCCAACATCGAGGAGACGAGTTGCCTTTGTATTTATTGCCAACACAACATCTTTTACCATTAGAAAATCATGCTAAACGTTTACATTACTACGTTATGCAAATTCATTAAATAGGTTAGCTTATATAATTATATTTCAGAAGGTGTAAGGTAAGGGCAACACTCCTGTATAGATAAACATCAATGTATTACTAACGTGTTTGTATCATGGTGTTATCCTGGCCGTTAACGAAGATGATAAAATATCGTTGGGCTACATTCCATACAATAAGTAAACTTAATGAAATAAGAAGTAAACCATACAAACCTAACCTAACCAAACCTAGCCAAATCTAGCCTAACCTAATCTAACCTGACCTAACCTTATCTATGTGAAACTTAGATTAGGTTGGTTTGGTACCCGTAATCAGTTGAGGATATCACCTATCACCTTCACGTCACTTGTATTTACGATTTTACACTGATTAAATATAAATTATCGAACTACTGAGACCTTTTAATTGTCAGGTTAATCGTCTAATAAACTTATCGTGTTTTTTTTAAACATGGCTGTCACTCCGTAAACTCCAGTTAATATTGATTATTTTATTCTTAACTATATTAATCATACATCTTAGCATTGCCTTCAAGTAAGAAGCCCTGAAAATTGAATCTTATAAACTTGTTGAACTTTCTTTTCACTGATATTTAATTACATCTTGTTAATTATATATATATATATATATATATATATATATATATATATATATATATATATATATATATACACCATAATCACTAACCACTCAAAATTTCACCCGAATCAATATATATTTAAATTTCACCATTAATACACAATCCACAACTTGGTATTATAACTTACTTCATATTTCCGTCAATAACAGTGACTCAGTATAATAATAACTGACAAATTCTGGTTATTTTTCCTTTAAGTGTTATAATAATTATGATTCCTTCAGTTCCTATTTACATCTATTATTTGTATCTTTCTAAAAAAAAATTATATTTCCCTTACGTCTTCTTCCTCTTCTCCTAACCTCTCCTCCCATTTTATTACTTTTGTTCTTTTATATCGTCATCTTTCTATTTTCCCTCTTCTATCACCTTTATCCCCTGCACCTTAACTCCTTTATTTCTTGCCTTCTCTCTTCCTTACCTCTCCACTCCATCTTTTTCCTTCCCCTTACCTCCACACCTCTCCTCTTATCATTCTCCTTACCTCCCCATTCCTTTTCTTTCCTCCCCTTCCTTACCTCCCCACGCCCCTTTCCTTCCTTCTTACTTCCCCATTCCGTTTCTTTTCTCCCCCTCCTTACCTCCCCACGCCTCTTTCCCTCCTCCTTATCACCCCACTCTTCTTTTCCCTCTTATCGGCCCGGCACTCATTTTCTTTCCCCTCTCCTTATCTCCCTACTCCTTCTCTTTTCCTTTTCTTTACCACCGGACTCCTTTATTGGCCCTCCCTCACTACTCTCTCGCCCCCTCAGGAAAATTTAGGGATTCAAGAGACGAATTTTGGTGAATTCCAAAGAAGCATAACGAGGGCTGAGGGGGGAAGGTGAGTGAAGGGCGTGTCTTTAAGAGGAAAGAAGTGTCTGGGTAAGAGTGAGACAGAGAGGGTGAAGGGAGAAGGAGGAATATCCGAGAGAGAGAGAGAGAGAGAGAGAGAGAGAGAGAGAGAGAGAGAGAGAGAGAGAGAGAGCCGGAAGTTAGAGAAGGGGAGAGGCGTGAGAGTCTGGGAGTATGTATTGTGTAAAGAGAGGCCACTGTATGTGAAGGAGGAACATACACACTATAGTCCACGTAGATAAGCCAGAGATGGTTGGGTGTTAATTTGTCGACCTTCTCATCGAACGAGTCTCTGGTTAATATATGGTGTATTTATTTTATGATTTTACCACATTTTTTTAGGTACATTAGATATAATATTTTGTGTCTCATAGAAAAAATGAAAAACGTAATGTAAATACATGATAATTTTCTTCGTCAAATAGTGTATTATAAATTAAATTGAGATGATGTGGTATTTATTATGTAACATTTATATACATAGAGTTGTATACCAATTTGTAACAATTCCATAGATAGATTAATATTTACATACACAGGTAGATGGTGTGAGTGCGAGGAAGCTTGAGGGTTTTATGTCCTAGCGTGAGAAGAATCTAATAGCACTATCTTGTTATCAGGAAAAAAATTACGATGTGCTTGAACTTTTAAAGGATTCTAAATTTCAAACAAAGGCAAGGCAAACGTTGTACAGCTACGGTAAAAAGGTTACTAAGGCGTTTACCCCCAAAATGTGTGTTGAGGGACAATTGGTGATGAGAAGGTGAGAGAGGAGTAACACTTGGTGAAGGAGGAGTAAAAAGGATTAGTGAGGGAAGATTATCGCTTTAACAGGGAGGAGTAACACTAAGTGAAGGAGCAGTGGCGCTTAGTGAGGGAAGAGTGACGCCTCATTGATACCCACATCCCCGCGGCAACGTCTAAAGTAACTGAGTTCAGCCATTGTTACGAATCAAATACAAGCGCTCATAAACACCGCACTTTACAACTTCAGCCATCTCTGAGGGCGAATTTCATGCTTCCTGTGCGTGATTATGGTGTCTCGAGCAGAAGTCTGGCACCGTGGGGACTAAATTGGTGTTGATAAGTTGGAATCACTTCTTGGATATCCATTAGATCGATCTTGGAGGAATTCTGGTGCCCTAGAGTCAGCGACCAAGTTCATGCGAGGAGAAATGCGTGCTATTGAGCGTAACTTTGTTGAAGTTGGCTGGGCGAAGTGGTGGTGATGAAGGCAAAGTCACTTGATCTTTACCACCAGATTTATTTTTTCGTTTATTTATCTTTAGTTCGATTCTTTATTTTTTCGTTCTTTCTTTTTAATTCGGACTTAACTGGATATACGAGACGATATCATCTGGTCCCTAAAGATTGAATTATATAGATTTTCTTCACATTACGACTAATTGTATCCATTCTTACGCTGATGATTCTACTCTTCACTCTTCTTCACATTTTTCCCTACCCCCTAATTCTCATACTAGATCTGTTTCTAGAGCTGATATGATTTCATCTATCAATGCGTATCTGCGCAGCATCTCCGAATGGAGAGGTAGAAACTTGGTTAAATTCAATAGTAATAAACCGTATTTATCAATTACAATTTTCAAATTAGATGATCTCCCACCAATCACATTTCAGGACGCAATCATTCTCCCAAATTCTAAAATAGTTATCCTAGATCTCGCCATTTCCTCTAATATGTCATGGAAGCCACACATCCGCAACATTGCTAAAGCTGCCTCCCTAAAGCTGGAAATGCTTTACAGATACCGTAGCTACTTCACTCCTGAGACAGTTGCTTCAAGTTTATTCATCCTAACTTGGAGTACTGCTTTTATATCTGGGGTGGCTCTTCTTCTGCCCAACTGTTAGATAGGGTGGAATCAAAGGCATTTCGTCTTATTAACTGTCCTCTTTTAGTTGATAATCTCTCTTCCTTTCCTTTTTCTTAGCCGCAGTGTTGCTTCAATCTCTCTCCTTTATTGATACTTTAAGGGGCAAAGGTCGGTGGATTTGGCATCCTGTGCACCGTCGGCAAGACCGTCGGCTCGTAACATACGTCTTGCCCGCGGTGTCCACCGTTTCTGTGAGGATGTCGCTTACACTATAATAACCCGTTATAGTACATCCTTCTTTCCTCACTCAGCCAAACTGTGGAATGCTCTGCCTTCTTCTGTGTTTCCATACTCATACAATCTATCTTACTTCAAAAAGATGGTTTTCTGGCATTTTCATGGTGTAGGGTATTAGTCCTTTACTCTTCTATTTTATAATTTATTTTTATTTTAATTTTTTCACCCCCTAGGTCCCGTTGTGGGTCGATGACCTGTGCCCGGGTGGGCTACCCTTCTTACAAAACTTAGAACCATCACTTTCCATATTCTCTCTCTCTCTCTCTCTCTCTCTCTCTCTCTCTCTCTCTCTCTCTCTCTCTCTCTTCTGAAAGCTGATAAAACAATTGTCTTGGAATGAAATGAATCAACCGAAAGCTTTATAGAAAACGTAAAAGAGAAAGCGATATTAACTTTCACAGACAATATTAAAATTTCCCATCAATAAATATTCGGAACCAGAAGAAAATCTCATTGGTTTAACTTTATTGATATGAATTGAATTTTTTCTTCTTGTGTTTTAGGGAGAGTTAATTGAAAAAGGGTTCTCTCTCGGTACACACTCAGGGTTCACAGTGAAGCCAGGAGAACGGGTGAAAGATGTGGTTGGTGGAGGAGAGTGGGAGGTATTTTGTTTGTATAGTCTTCGTCACAAAATAACCCGAAGGAATTTGTATGTTTTTAGGACACCAATGTAAACAAAAACCAAATATTAGTTTTAACTTTTAAAGGGTAATTTTTCTTCTCTGAACGTAAAGTAAAATTTGAACCAAGATAAAAATTGAACCACTGTAAAATTGAACGATGATAAAAAGTTTCACCTCACTGAATAAACTCACCCCAATAATAAAACTCGCTTTTAAACACGCCATTGATACCAACGGGAGGAAACGACTTGACATTTTTTTTTACTTTTGTATATTTACAAGGAAACACAACGAGGCTGCTTCTGTGTAATATTAGAGACGGTGGGAGTAAACCGTACAAGAAACGATCTCTCTCTCTCTCTCTCTCTCTCTCTCTCTCTCTCTCTCTCTCTCTCTTAACCCGTGAAATTTCTCCTTCAGTGTTTCTCAAGCTTAAAGTTTGTTTTATCCAGCTTCTGATAAGTGGGTCTTAAGAGTTTGTGTATGGTGGTCATGTTTACTTTCAGTTTGTGTGTGTGTGTGTGTGTGTGTGTGTGTGTGTGTGTGTGTGCGCGCGCGCGCGCGCTTGTGGGGGGGGGGTGTCTGTATGTGTGTGGCGCTCTTTAATGAATGCATAACTTTTAGCTAGAACTGTTATACGAAGTGTGATAATTCGAATTGTTGTACTAGAGAGGTTTACACTGACAGGCTAGAGAATAAACAATATATCCGAAAGAGGAGAGTGGTGGGTTTCAAGGGATTTAACGAGAGGAATGATACTGTTGAAGACATCAAAGAATTATGGGACACCCTTAACCCGAGGTGTACCTGAGGAGCTCCATTATCAGAAACGCGAGAGCTGTCAACAAAGGTGGGAAATCTGTCCAATTAATTGAAGCGTCTTCAAGTGAATGTGTTCCTGGAGGGACGGGAAAGATTTGACTGGGAAGTGTTAGGTCAGTTTAAAATAAAAAAAGGTTGTCATTATCACCAACTAAATCCTTCAGCTGGCGCTTTGATCTCTGTAGTACAGATAATTATATGTTTTGTCACCTGATGTATGATGGATGTTTCAGCTGAGCATCATCCTTGTATTACTTGATCTTCGTGTGTGAATCTCACTCTGGAGAAAAAGATACAAGGATGTTCAACAAGACTTGAAAGAACAAGACGGACCACTTTATTGCTAAATCTATTAAAGGAGACTTGCTCATGTGCTGCAACGAGGTGTCATCTTACATCTTACTCACAAGATTTGGTTTATTATCAAGAAATCATTGACCAAAGATATCCCTAAGTCTGATTCACTATTATATGCCTTTTTGTGTATACTCATATGATAAACTGTATACACTATACTATAGCTGGAGCTCACATTTATTCTATCTCACCCAGGTTTTACTCTCTTATTTGTACAAACTACATTAGGGGTAGCCGAAGAAACACATCATTCGCAGAGAAGCCACGAGTAAGTTCAATGAACTGATCTTGGGCATTATCAGGCACTTTGTTCACAGGGTGAAGGAACAGATTGAGAGCCAGCGAGTAATATTGACTGCTTCCAGGAAAGTACCGGTACTTGATGAATTCCCCTTCCAATTTTGACAGATGCTGTCCATTTCAGCTAAAAAAAGTTTCATCGACGTTATCATTTCCATTAACAACAGAGAACGTTTCAGACATTGGAAAGTTTTTTGCTACCTCCTTTACCCAAGTTGAAGCTTGGTGATAAAAACATGAATGGCATCTCTGTGTGTGATAACATTCGATTCTCTACCTTGGAGCTTCAGGTTGATTTTGTTCAAATGGTCAAATATATCGGCTAAATAATCAAGGTCTTCTAAGAGCAAAACACTGTGGGCCCCTGGCTGAGAATCTCTTCTAAGGAATATGTTCAATAAGGTCATGTGACCTCTTTATCTCTAGAGATTGTATAATTTGTGCTTGCGTGTATGATGATGTTTGGTCCTACTGTACAGTCAACACACATACAGTAGCATGGTAGAAAATGCTCTAAAGAAGAACATGTAATTTTTGACATGATGACTTCAGAGAAAATTAAAATTGTTGACGTTATCGTTCAGAGTTTAATTACACTCAAGGAAACTCTTACGGTAATGGATGTGTCCGTTGTAGGTGAAGTTGTGTTTATCTTCAGGCAGCAACACAAAGGGAGAGCTAGAGAAAGAAAGAGAGAAGGGGCGATTGAAAGGGTAAATTGATGGAGGGAGAGGGGAAAAGTGACAGACAGACATGCGAACAGGAGGATAGAAGGAAAGAAAAGGGGAGAGAGAGAGAGTGATAGAGACCAAATTTAAGCAGTGGTCAGAAATATATACAATTTCTTTGACACTTGGAATATTTTATTTGGCAGAAATTATTTTTAGCCTTTATCGGGAAAAGAAATGAAAAAAAAATGATATCTGAGTGAGGGAACCAAAGGAGTTAGAAGGAATTGATTTTATGTTTTTAGAGAAAAAGTAAATCTCACTCCACTTCTGCATGAAAATGAGTGGCAAGACTGTAGGTGAAAGGCAAGTTGGAAGGAGAAGGAATGGACTGCAGTCGACAGAGAGGACAGCTAAAGGGAAGCACCTAAGACAGAAGTAAATAGAGAGGATGGCTGTAGAAGAACATTTTAACAGAAAAAAAAACATTAAACAAAGGTGGCTAGACAGAGGACAACTTGCTGAGGAAAATAACAATAAATGGAGAGTAAATCTCGAGGGAAAACACACTAACGGGTGACAGGAAGACAACCGTATACGGAAACGAAATCTAGAGAAATCTTAAAAGATACCAGGAGGAGGACAGGCAGCCGTAAACATAGTAAACGTTTGCAAAAACAGACGGATGAAAGAGAAAAGTAAAAGGAAGATTAAGAGGAAAATAACAATAGTCAGAAAACAAACATAATCAAAAGATAGTTCCACAAAGGATTGAGAGAAACTTGAAAACAACTCTACCTCGTGACGTCACAATAGCATACACAAGTTATTATACTCGTTATTGAAAGCAGAATCTATGTATATATTACCAAAGACTAAAGGATGTGTAGTCCTTACTCTGATATAATTCGACTCATTGGTATTGTCTTTTGTCAGCGGATATTCATTTCTTATGTGTCTATTCTCTTCGTGCTCCCGCCTGTACCTGCACCAATTGTTGTCTCATAACGCATCCTCAACAGTTTTATAGACTAGGAAATGCTCTATTACGTTACGATCTAAGTACAGTTTCGCCTGCGACCTTTGTTCAGTTATTGTCTTGCAGTCACCCACCCCCCCCCACACACACACACACATTATGCCCTCTACGTTTGGTTAGGATTGGTTAAGTTAGCTAAGCGTTAAGGTGGTTAATCTTCAAGTGATCCGGAAATTTTTTTCACATTCATAATATTTAAGTTTCTTAGATCTTGCAGTTCTCAATTTTTTTGTGAGATCGAAAGCTTCAAGCACCTTTCACTCACTCATTCTCGGATAAAAATAACTCCTCTGTATTATGCTGTTGCAACCTACCAATACAGCACAAATTGATTTCCTTAATTCGACTTGATCAGACTTCTTCAGGGGTACGGATTTCAAGCATAATTTTTTACACTAAGAACATCCTGGTAGACACAACGAAATCTATTGTATTATCAGGGAAGCATAGTTAAAGTTGATTCAGTAATATTGTCTGTAGATTAGTAATGAAGATAATTATGAAGTATTGCTTAACTCATATATACACTATTGTCATATACAGATACTGAATGCCTTTGATATTGGTGCTCACGTCAGTGTGAATTACAGACAATTTTCTCTGGTGATATCAGAGTTTTGTCGGACGAATTTTATATTTACCGAATTTTGTGCCGAAAATTATTCATATATTTTTTTTTTAACTTAAACTTTTATCGGAAATTCCAAGAGTCATTTAATCAGAATATCGTCCTTATTTCTGAGGGTTGGCGACCACAGTCCTCCTCCACTCTAAACATTCTCGGGCTGTTTTACCAATCCCCTAAGGTTTAGTATCTCCCTGAGGACCCAGTTATTTATTTCATTCATTCATCCCAGTCTCTGCTTTCCCCTGGCCCTCCTACCCCCAATTTTCCCCATTAATATTTCGGTTAATATCCCCTCATCCCTAATTATATGACCAAAATATATCTGCTTTTTTTTCTGTACATTTCAAGAATTTCTCTCCAGTTTATTGTTACTCTTAGTACTTCTTCACCTGTTTTCCTGTGAGTGTAGCTTGTTCTTAGCATTTGCCTATAACACCACATTTCAAAGGTCTGCAACCTCTTTCTGGTAACGCAGACAAAAAAGGGGACTGGAGTTGACCTTAACTATGTTGATCTTGTGGCAGCAGCTGATGGGCAATGTCCACTCGTCTCACTTACTGATGGAATTCAAATAATTTATATGCCTGCCTGACTCGCAGCCTTACGAGACTATTTTTTTTTTAGTCGTATCTGTGGACGGTCGGGAAACTTATAAGTTCTTATTCAAACAATAAAGTTAGAACTAGATCTCCTTGGTGAAGGCTTCTTGTACTTTCCTCATTTAAGTTTTTCCATTTACCAAGGCTAGCAAGGCGCTCTCCTGCACTCTCAACTGCCGCTGTAAGAACTTTCAAATAGTGAGGATAATCATATTTCAATTTTTTGTCTTTGAAGATGGAACTAAAATTGTCTTTGTAGATGTAATTTAATGCTGGAAGAAGATTAATTTTCATGCCACTCAAAAATATTGGACGCAAATATTGAAATGAATTATACACCGAGAAGCTTCGCCCACAGCAAAGACGATTTTTTTCATTCGTACTCCTACACCATTTCCAAGATTATACCAAGAGTGAGGAGTCGAACTCCTTTAAGGTTGATGAAATGGAGGATAAGTGAAAAGATAGAGGAACACACAGGCACACACACGCACACGCACACGCACACACACACACACACACACGGGAACACACACACACGGGAAAACACACACACACACACACACACACACACACACACACACATTTTTCATGAATTTACTACCCTTGATGACCTAAACTAAATAACAGTATTTACTAATTTGAGGTAGCCTATGATATCAAAAGGAGAAACTCTTTTACTCTCTCTCTTTCTCATATCATTCTTTCCTTATATTAATTTGTCTTTATATTTTTATCTGCCTTTGTTTTCTTTTCTCTACGTCTTTGTTTTCCCCTCTAACACGACACATACTCAAAGTGTGAGTTACGAGACGCAGTTTGCTAGTGACCTTAAGATGTTTGTCGTCATTAGTAAGTAAGAGAGAAACAAAAATCAGTTCATACGTAATCTGGTAATGGCATCTGTCTCTATGCGTTGTCTGAAACAATATATCTTTGGCTCTAAGTTAGTGCGGTTATGGTTAGTTTTCCACGGCCTCAAGACCAGTACCTTATAAACCCAGTTAATGATTAATAGGTGTGTGGTGTTATGCTATTATTAAAACCAGTAGACTAACCATCGAGTTATTCTAAATACTTTATAAACATCGAGATAAGAAAGAGCGGAGGTATACTTATTCTTTTTTCCTTACCTATGAGACATGATGACGTAGGTTGACTTGTGTAATAATATTCTTTTTGTGACCTGTACATATATCTGGTGAGGTGGACCTAAATGGGGACGACATGCCATTTAGTTAACACATTATTAGTCGTTATCTGTAGGTCGTTAGAATAAAAATACTACGACCTAAACTTAGAGAGTATATCACTGAGTTATTTTTAGGGATTATATAAATGTGTGTGTGTGTGTGTGTGTGTGTGTGTGTGTGTGTGAGGGGGAACATCCGCATAGCCATTTATCATTATAAATATATTCCTTTGATATCCATGTTTGATGGCTGAGTAAATCCGACTATATACTGTAGATCATAAGTCCTTTACGTCTCATTTCTCACAGGGGCGAATCACGCACGTGAAAAATTGCCCACGAAAGTTAATAGACGCGATATGACTTTTCTATGTTACTGTCTGACTAACTTAACCAATAAGAACACGATACCAGAGTTCAACCACAGTCCCCCCTCCATCTGTATGTTTAACTACTTAAACTATAACTTAAAATATACCTTAATCAATACCTAAAACTTTACCTTAAATTATATCTTAAACTATACCTGAAAATATAACCTAAACTAGAATAATATTATTTTATTTTAGCATATAAAAGTTGTCCAGTTTAATTTCGCCTGTCTGTCTGTCATTATGCGTCATTAATTTCTCTTTGATAGGATAACATCAAAGTCAAACGCTTCAACAAAGCAAGAGTTATCTCATCACCACAAACCGTAGGTACACATAAGATTTCATCAAAGACCACTTTATCGAGTTCTCAGAGTGACTAATCCCTCGAGGCCTTGCCATCTCGTCGTGCACAGAATTTTGCTTCGAAACTCAGACGGCATTAAACGACTGATTCCAGAGGCAGCCGTCGAAGGGTTTGGATATTGTCTTGTGATGAACGATAATTATTGTCAGTATACAGTATATGTACGTTGTACGTCATGCATATTATGGATAATCCTCGATGAAGCCTTAAAACACAACTGACTTGCTGGCAAATTAGGCATAAGATTTAGAAAATATTGTCTTAACTTCATGTATTGTAAGAATGTTGTAGCCTATTTTAATGTTATTGTGTAATGAAGGATGTTATAAGAAGGCATATATTTTTTTAAAGTCAAACATTACTTCTGTTCTTGCATAGAAGTTTACAATAACCTTATCTGAGAAGCTGTCCACCATACCTCCAACCTCCCCTCTTTCTTGCTCGTCCCTCTTTACTTATTTCTTTTATACATTTTCTCCGCTTTCACTCTTAGTTCTGTCCATTCACCTCCCACTGGGGGTTTCATTAGAGAAAAGAAAATGAACGTAAAGCGAACAAATAAATTATTGTTTACAATGGATGGCGGGGACTGGTCTCTTGCCTTTCTGTGTGACGTCATCTAGGCCGCTTGCGCTGAGATGTTGAAGTGCAAACACGTAATGTAGTAACTCCCTTACAGATGGTGTTATAAGGGTCCTCACATGGTTTAGTAACTCAATCGCTACGTGGGGTCTTAGCGCCATGGGGACACCGCGTGGACTGGGTGTCACAGGACCTTAGTCAGTGGTGTAGCGGTGTTTCACAGTGAGGTGCAGAGGTACGACCCTTGACCGTTCCCAGGCCTCCCATCATGGACGGATTAACACATTGCTGTTTGTTGTTGGGTGTCATGGGTAGTTAATTCTGGGTACTTGGAATCTCACTGTGTGAGGGCTAATTTGGTCACGACTCTACAGCTGTTACTGCTTAACGTTGACTTCACTGATTCCACTACTTTACGAACGAAATTGTAACTACTGGCGAGAATTTAATGATATTCCCGTGGGGGAGGAGGGGTTGAGGGGAGGGAGTTGGGGGTAGGAGACAACAGCTTGGCCCAGGTGTCCCCAGGAGCCCGCTCTAGTGGTTAGGAGTCCCGAGTCAGGACAGTGTGTGTGTCAAAGATTCTTGTTTAAAAGCATCTGCAAAATGATATAACTAAAATATCATGCAACTCAGAAATTTCTCATAATTAGTAGCATATTCAAATAACTTTTGCGTGAATTTACTGAATTTAAATTACCTAATTAGCTTAATTAATACCGAGATCTTAGAGCGAAGGACCAGAGGGACGAATTTCCCTTTATATTTCCTTGATTTTCGAGATCGTGATAATGACCCTCCCCTTCTCATTATTTATTTGTCCTTAGATTTAAATTGACAAGATGCGGGAGAGTTATACTTAACCTCTCCACCGAGGTTCTGGACGTGGGTGTGAAATGTCTGGTGATAAATTATATATACATGAACTCGTTACAAATCATTGAACTGGGTAATTAAAGACAACACAATTTTCTAACATTGAACATATCTATCTAGCCCCATGTGAAGTCCTGGCCAGTCATTACCTTTTGTGAGAAAAGATAATTAAAAGCTCATCTGTGGTTATAACGTAATTATGATAGTTATCGATAGGATATTATATAACTATTTTACATTCTCACCAAGTCATGAAATTGTGAATGAGTTTGGAAATTATATTTATAAATCAGTTTCACACACTTTGATATTTGTTGCACTTGTAGAAAGACGATGTTAGCCAAAAAATGTTATACAAAATAAAATATTACAATTATTATTATTCTCGTTCTTCCCATTAGTCATACCTAACTACTATTAAATTCTTTATGGATATTTTTTTTGTGTGTGTGTGTTATTAAATACAACACACCACCTCCCACACACTACCTCCCACACACTACACCAGACTGTTACCTGTACTCACGCCGGACTCGTCTCTTGTTTCACACACACACGTATAAAACTTTTACAACCAGTGTCTCTCTCCTGTCCATCCCTTTGGTGGGAAGGTTTTTTTGGGGCTTTACCAACGTTAGGTCTAAAAAATATCACGTTCCTCTTTTATAATTTTTTTGTTTCAGTTTTTATTAAAGTTTTTATTTATTTATTTATTTAGTTTCTTTATCTTCATGTAATTATACCTTTCAGAAAGAATTTAAAGAATGGATGAATGAAAAATCACTCACCATAATCATTTTTAAGCGTTTTCAACGGTTGTATGAAAGGTCTTCCTTCCTTCCTGACTACGTGAGTGATTGAATGCCCCAGAGATAATTTTTTTTCTTCCCGAATGCCCCTTCCGCTCATGTGGTGCTGCTTCGTACACACACACACACACACACACACACACACACACAATACACACACACACAATACACACACACATACACACACACACATACACACTCACAACACACACATACACACTCACATACACACACAATACACACATACATACACACTCACAACACACACACACATACACACTCACACACACACATACACACTCACACACACACACACACACATGTTCTTCAATACATAGAAGTAGATGGGCTATTTTCACGTTTCTCACTGTGGACAGCATCCTTCCAATCTCTTATTCACCAAGTATGTTCACCTCAAATTATTTCATAATTGACTGTTTGTTTGTTTTGTTTGTTTATTTGTTTGAAATCTATACCATTGTTATTAATAAAATAATTTAGAAAAACAAACGGGATAATATGGATCCAAACACAAGCCGACTAATCCTCTATTATTTCCCCTGATAGTGTACCTGGCTCATGAACTCTCTTAAATTGAAACCGCATTAGCGAAGTAGTTAACAACCACAGATATGTGACAGCCTTAAAAAAATCATCAGCAAAAACTAATTCAACTAACTGGCGTTCTTTAATTCACACTTCTGCTTTATATGAACACGACTAAATAGAATCTGAGTTGTAGAAACATTTACATGCCAGACACGAACAAGCAAGTATCAACCACATGTTTAACCCTTTGGGTCCTGGAGGGTTAAAACAGCGTCCTTAGAGGGTTAAATCATCATCTTAAAAGGGTTAAACCACCATCCCCTAAAGGTTCAAACATCGTCTTCAAAGGGTTAAATTGTTGTCTTCGAAGGGTTAAACCATCATTCTCAAAGGGTTAAACCATCGTCCTCAAAGGGTTAAACGCACGGTAATGATGGCGGAACTAATATTAAGAACTTCTAATTACTACTCTGAAGACTTGGCATAGCCAAGAACACAATTCAAGTTTAAATTAATCAGGAAATACACTATTAATTAACACAAGCTAATTATGATAACGTCCTTAAATTTACATAACTGGTGAACACAAACGCGATATGTTTACTGTGGAAGAATCGGCTTGAGGGTTTATTTTCTCCTGAGTAAAAAACGGGAGGAATATTACCCTGGAAAAACAACCTGGAAAGTTAAAGTTCTCCTGGGTAAAGTACGGAGAAATATTACCCTGGAAGAGAAGCCTTAGGTAAAGTCTGATGAATAACTACCAATGCTAATCATCAAGAACAAGAATGAGTGTGTAATTCTGCTAATTATAAACACGATGGTTGCCACAGGTGGGCTAAGGTGTAAAATTTATCCAACTCGTGTGATTTATGTTTACTAATTTTCTCTGTTAACTTACTTTTTACTTTGTTTACGACTATATATTACTTATACTTTTTATATTGTTTACACATCTCCCACGTTCTTTAACAGTTTTATTTCGCTTACATGCTACCATCAATCACTCATATAAACCTACACACTTTTTATAGCTCCATTATTTTAATCGGCTTAATTAGTAGATGATGAAGAAGCAGTAACACACACGCTTTGGACACTGAACCTCCCCCATGCCAGGCTTTGATCCTGCTCTAATCTCCTCTTAAAAGTCTTACACATTTTCTGGCAATATTTGCTTATAAGGTTTACTCTATACCAGGCGTAGTAAAAGTTGCCAAGTTCTACTTTGACATGTTTTAATTAATGCTATAAGGCCAAACTTTAAGTAAATCATTGAGAAGGATTTGATGGTGACTAAATTTTTAAACTCATCTACACAAAAGGAAGACCTACTTTCTGTACATATGTTTGAGAGCGTCATCAAACTGTGGAAGCCTCACTCCAGAAATCTACTGTAATGCTTCCGGAATATCCCATAAAATAATTAAGTACACTAATTAGCTTTGAAACGTCGTACTCATCTTATGTCTTAACAAAGAAAATAAGACCACATACATTTACTTGTCGTGTTTTAATACATAACTGTTTAGTGTTCATGACCTTCGTAGGATCTCTTAATTGAAATGTGTAAAACAGATAGCAGCTCTGAGTGATAGAGAAAGACTTTTAATTAAAAATCTCCTTTTCACGTTTAATTACGACATTCTCTTACACCTTAGAGCATGTGATGGAATTGAAAAAACAATTTTGGAATTACCTACACCCCTTGAGTCAGTAAAAGAATTGGTGATTAAAATTTGTGGGATTCTTAATTACTCCAGAATTTATTTTTTTTCCTGTTTGGACTTTTTTTATTCACTCTTCTCTCTTTTTTCCACTTCTTCTCTAACGCACACACACACACACACACACACACACACACACACACACACACACACACACACGTTATCTTACACCAATTGCATCACTTCGGGTCCATTTCTCCTAAGTTCTTGCATCTTTATTTCACTAATTGATGTTCTAATACTTCTAACGTCGCCTGCACACAACTTCACAAACAACTTTGAGGTTTGGGGTCAAATTTTATTACCCAGAAGATGACTTTAAACGTTTAACCTTTGTGAAACTTTGTCCATTACCTTGTGAGAACTCTTGATCTTCACTGTGCATCGGTTTCCTAATGATTATCACTTTGACTTTTTCTTCTCCATTATTATACTGTAGTTCTTTATTCCATATTTCATGTTATTGCTACTTGTTCCCGTAACCGTAAGTGACTTTATCGGCTCTTCTATACTGTACTACGTCTTAATTCCAGATTCTTTGTGAAGGAATTTCAATCTACTTATCCTATTTTGTATTATATTATCATATACTAATTGCTATGTCTAATCAGTTACTGTCATGTTTCCTCGATTCATAATTCTGCTGTTTCTTGATCCTTGGATTAGACAATGTCTCCTGAGGAACACAAGTCATGTGAACAAGACTGTATATCGGTAAACATTTCTCACAGCATCTCTCGTTCTTGCACACACACTCACAGTCTGGCCTATGAAACTATATTCAGGGACTAGAATCGTTCATATAATTAGTGATGTAGGGTTACACATGTTAAGTAAAAATAAATCGTATCAACATGGAATAAAAAAATCATAGAAGCCTTATTATAGGAATTTAATGATATTTTCAGATATAAGTACCTTAGAATCAGTTCACATGTTATATGTTTTTGCAGATTGGAGTCATATATATTGTCGTAAATTGCCGGTTCTTTTTTAATTGTTAAGTGCATTTATTTATCCGAGTTATAACGCAGAGTAAATATTATTTAATGTGAAAATGAATATTCCAACAATAATATTGCTAAATACGACCCACCATAATAAAATATATGTACAGGTACTACAAGTGAAGCCCAAACTCTCTTGACATTCGGTATTATATGTCTTCTGCTTATGAGGATGATGCTATATCTAATGAAGATAGTATTTCATTAATGGTTATATCAGATTTAAAGGTGTTATGATAAGCTATAATACAATGAACAATCATAGTAAATTGGTGTTTAATTGTTTAATTTTCTAATCTCGATTATTTTTAGGACCCTCGGCTAGTAGTGTGTGTGTGTGTGTGCGTGTGTGCGTGTGTGCGTGTGCATGGAGAGAGAGAGAGAGAGAGAGAGAGAGAGAGAGAGAGAGAGAGAGAGAGATTCGTTTGCCATTGGTAAATGTTTGTTTTATCGTACATGTGGTCTCGTAATACAAACGCTCTTGTAACAGCACTTCAGGCAGCCCATCATGGCATTGATGGTTTGTTTTATGACCACGTCATATGATCATAAAATTCGGTTATGGTAATAGAATTGACCATGAAAATGTAGGTGTGTTGGTAAACGACAAAGTGTGTGGTATTTTGGAACAACAAAACGCATTAAGAGCTAAATATACCCACGCATTACATATATATATATATATATATATATATATATATATATATATATATATATATATATATATATATATATATATATATATATATATATATATATATATATATATATATATATGTGTGTGTGTGTGTGTGTGATTGAAATTTGATTCTTGGTACTGTGTTGTCTATGAAATATTCTAGAGCCCTTTGGCTATATTTACAAGTTGCTCAATGGAGAACTATATTTTGCCTACCAGTTATTTCATCTTCTAAATTAAATTTGTTTTAATATTTTCTTGAATTAACATGCATCCTCTTAGATGGCTCTCGGGTCACATGAAACAACTGTCGACAAATGTCCTTATAAGTTTTTGATGATGGTTCAGGTCCCTAACTATCATATTGTGCTTTGTTTGAAGTCGGGAAACGCTTTCGGTGATCAGAGACAACTTGGAGAAGAAATTGTTTCTATTCCTCGTTCTTTTAAAGTTACTCATTGAAGTTTTGTTTAAATTAAATTCCCGTCTCTGCTATGTCATTGACAACCCTGAGTCTCTCAACATATTTCTTGGCAGTCTGAAACTCCTTAAAATTTCCCTCGTCCTGTGGATCAGCATCTGTGGGAAATTCGCTCTGCAGACCTAGAATCTTCAAAATGTTTATTTTAGGAGTTAAAATTTTGCCGGATTTTTAGAGATAATTGCGGTGAGATCGACCTTCATATAATTTACGGGATCGTCATTTGCTGTTTTTGTTTTCCAATCATTTAACCCTGGTTCTCTTGGTTATGACATTTGTGTTAGGGTCATAACTAAATGAACGGCTCTACAAGAATGGCTTGCAGCTGGAGAGTATTTTTGTTCTCACTTGCTTTATGTACTACAGTCAAATATGTTTCATGACAGAATAGATTCTGCAATTTCTTTACCCTCTCCTATTCTGAAACCCTTTAAAATTGTTTGTGGGAAGACGTGCCCATATGAGATGTTTACATCGAGATAGAGTAAAAAAATGTACGTTGTACGTTATAGACCTGCGCCACAGGTATTGATCAGCTAACACAAGGAATACGCAAAGGTTCATTGCAGGAACACGCCTAACCACTGAACTAAACTGTAGTACAGCATTAACATCAGGTGAGGCCTGGGAGGTAATGAGTATCTCAGGAGTAAAACGAGCGTAAGAACCATTACAGTGTCAAATGTATTAAATAACCAAACTTCAGAAACGCTACAAAAATGACACGCCTTCACTGTAATAATTTATCCGTCACCGCCATATGCACATGACCTACCATCTCTGAGAGAATACATGAGGTGTTGCACATGCCTGTGCCTTTTGTTCCCACCTCTCTCTTCTCCTCTCCCTCATCAGACTCATTCGATTCAGGTTCTCTTTAATCTAATTTCCTTGTTTTACCTTTTTTTCCTTCAAAGACTAAATTGTGCCTATTCAGTCCTGAAACTGTGAACCCTGGGACGAGGCTGGCAGGACTGAATGATACTATTATCTTGTCTGGTGTGGCAGCTCCACCTGACGAACGTTTCTTTACGTCCTCTTAATCACTCTCTATGGATTTGTACTGCTATTTTGTTTTATTTATGTATTTTTCTCTCCTCGTCGCTAGCTATCTTAAACCCTGGTCCTTTTCTCTTTCGGCACTCGTTTCCAGAATGTATTATATATCACGGTAGGAGACACTGGGTTCCAAAATTCATCAGGTTTTTAAACTGCGAGTACTTACCTCTAACCTACCTTAAATACGATACCGACCCTCTGAGTAAAAAAAAATGCCTATTAAGTTGGATGATTTAACCCTATGAGAATGATGCCTAAGCCCCTGAGTTCATATATTGAGGATCGTATGTATTGTACGACTGTTGTTTTGGTAGGGTGGTGGCCATCCAAGGTTTTTAGAAGAAGAGCTTAATTTACCTCTCTTTGTGACTCAAATACTCGATGTATTGAGTAGGAATTAATTCACTGTCTTCTCACAGCTCTCGGGGTCTGTCGGCCGCAAACCTGTTTCCGGTTGTTCTTAGTTGGTTTCTCGGTTAATACAAATTTTCTGTAGTCATTTGGACTTTATTTCTAGTTGATTGTGCTGTGTTTGTTAACGTTACAGAATCTTCCTACTGGCAGTCCGGACCACCGAACAGTCTGTATTCAGTTTAGCGTTGAACAACCCATTATTGACTCTCGCTGTTACTGTTTTTATCTTTGTATTCATACCCCAGCTCTCTCTCTCTCTCTCTCTCTCTCTCTCTCTCTCTCTCTCTCTCTCGTCGGTGTTCGTTTTTCCCTTTTCCCGTTCTCTCCTCTCTCTCTCCCTCCTCTCACTTTTCCGCCACATTTTTCTTTCGGTTGATCACCAATATATCGCCAACCTTCTTACTATCACTTAAATTTTTAATGATTAAAAATATCAGAAGCGAATGATTAAGATGAGTGAACGATGGGTCTGGGAGGCCTGGTGAAGGACGGCTTGATAATATTTAGCTATTGAGGAATGATTAATAGGTTACTAATCCTTAGTTTTTTCTTTAAATAACTTCAAAATTAATTTTAATGGTAAGATTTAAAGGTTTAACGTTACTATCAGTGGGAAGAAAGACTCTTTTTAAATCTTTTTTTAATTTTGAAGATTTTCAGGGTAAGATTTTTCTCACCAGACTCTCCGTAATTTGAAGAGCTTCAACCTGATTTTTGTCTTAAGGGATATAAAAAGAGACGTTTCCCATTTGCAGACGTGAGCTGGTTTGGAATTTCTTTTTCTAGAGACACAGCTGACGATGCAAGATGCAGGTTGAAGTAGAATAGGCCAAATCATGTTAGTTCCAAAATGCTTTTCTATTTTCTTGTTTAGCTTATTTTTATTATTTTTTTATTTTGTTTAAGTTTGTTGAAAATTATATGAATCATTATAATTAATTAGTTTTAAATTTGTCGTTGTTGCTCCGATCACACTGGAAATTAGATTTCCTGCAAGAAACTAACTTTATTGTAATTTTGTATAATCTATGGCCCTACTCGCAAGCATGGAAACAAAGACACACACACACACACAACATAATCGCGAGTACACATATAACAGCAAATACACTTCTCAAATTATATAAACTCCAAGTGTGGGAAAGCTGAACAACGGTAGAGAGAGAGAGAGAGAGAGAGAGAGAGAGAGAGAGAGAGAGAGAGAGAGAGAGAGCTGTGTCAGACCACCAACAAGGTAACTTGGTGGTGGCGACGTCAGTGTGCTGTGCCTTGAGGGCCTCACGAGGTTCCCTTAATCAGAAGTTTGGTTATGTTCTTCTTGCTTGGGGACGAAACCTTTATAATACTAGTTTCCTTTGACCTTAAGGTCTGAGGTAACCATTTACCTTTCAACGTTAACCTAATATGACAAAAAATAAGTTTGAAGGCTTCATTATTCCGAGTCGTTGTTTGAAGGACGCTACAAATGTATTTTTTTCAGTTATTTTAATTTAAAAAAAAAAAGCACTGAAATATTTTCGAAAGGAAACGGAAACAGGAGAAACCATTCATGGGTAAAGTGACATGTCCAATCATTGATCATTTTAATCGAAGTTCGGCCGCAGCTTCGTGAGAAAACAGCTGATGTCGTGTGTGGCTGTATTTGCTGTCTGCTCGTTACCCGCCGTCAGGTGTTAAATTATACACAAGGGGATAATGTTACCCTTAATTAGAAACTCTCCCTGTCCTTGAATAAGAAAATAAAGCATGTGATGCGCGTATGTTAGTTACACACACACACACACACACACGCACATATTGTGAGAAACTCGTCTGTTTAAGGTTTTTGAGCTGAGAGAACAATTTAAACAACCAACGACAACACCAAAATGGTGACAACGGCGTTTCATTTTCAACGAAATACCCTGTAGAAGAGTAAACAATATTATTTACTACTACTACTACTACTACTACTACTAATAATAATAATCCATTTTTTCAGCTTAGTGTCTTGACTGCATTTCTTTATATTAATTTGCCCCTCATTTCTGTTGGTCGCTTATCTGTGTGTTAATCATGTATTACAATTATTGTTCTTGTTGCAGTATTCTTCAATCTCCCTTCATGCTTACTTCAAAGAGACTCTTGTTTACTCCTTCACACACTGTCTCAACCTGTGTGTTCATCATGCGGACACTCCCTCCGTCGCTCTGGAATAAAATGGTAGCTGTTAGGGATATGTGTGTGATGGTAACGTCTTTGTAGGTGGTATAGAGGGCAAGTTCTGTGGTAATGGTTGGTTGGTTGTCTTTGGATGATTATATGAGAGCTATTAAAAGCAAGGTGAACTGAATGGCATGATATGTTTCTTGGTAATGTTAGATAGTTTTCTCTGATGCAAAAGTCACTTAAGGTGCCTACTTTTACTAATATACTTCAACTAACTAACTGACTCAGCAGTAAATATACACCATCAACGTTACTAGCACCGCGGGTCATTACTTGTTGTCAGCTCTCACATCCTCCTGACATCTGTCTTAAGTAGCAAGAGAACTGAACTGTATATGGACGACCCGAAGTCTTGTCGCCACTCACTCTCAGCCACTGATGGTGAGGGTTTAAGCAGGTCCAGATCAATAATCTCGTCTGGTGATTCCCAATAAGTAACTGATCTTCTCTCCCTAAGAAAGTTCATAACCTTCCTAAACTACTTAAATAACAAACTCTGGGTTGTATTGATTTTGCCCTCAACTAAACACTACTTCAACCTGCTGCTCATTTTTAGGTTTCAAATTATTATCTCTTGCAACCTGGATCTAGGTAATGAATAAATTATTTTGACTACAAAATAGAAAATTACCTCCTAATTTATGTGGTCAAACCTACAAACCTCAGGTTATTGTAGCCTTCAGGTCGAGCAGGTTTCTATCAGTATTTATGGAATGCTTTGAAGGTATTCCCTGGCGCTTGAGACCTGAGAGGAGGGTTATATTAATCTATACAAGTATGTGATTAATAATAGAAGGTGGAAACTCTGTAGGTAGTGTTTTGTTGGCAGTACGTTGTGTAGTAAAGGGATTATAATTTTGTATTTACAAATGACTTGAAGTTAATTTATCTATGATTGTGCTTTGACTTCACACAGTCATACGTACGCACCTACACATACACAAATACATACATATATACACACAGAGACATACAGACAAATTCCATTGAAAACATTCAGTAAAAATGTGGCAAAAACACTGAAGTATTTGAACAAAGAGTTAAATAAGGAACATGAAACAAGAAAATGGAAAACCCAAAGTATTGACCAAGTCTTGTGTTCCCAAAGTGTGGTATATCATCCATGTAAATCATCCTCTCCAAATCATGGGATATTTCCTCAATAGTATATGTAAACTCAAACCTTGCTTTATTTAGTAACTTCTTTCAGTATCAGTAGGTTTAAGGAGCAACAAATCTTCCCTTGAGTTGAATTACCATTATTTTGTCTTAACTTCATAATACTCTATTTATATTCGTGAGACTCAAGACATTTAATCCTTTATTACAAGAACCTCACCTGTGAACACCCGTTGACCACTGTGTTCCATATTAATTTACATGAAATAAACTCACTCAAACTCATCGAATGAATCATTGACTTTGTGTTAGGTTAATCGAAGTTTAAACAAGTCTTGTTTCCTCGTGGGGAAAAATGTAATATTGTGTTTCATGTTCATTGGACCAAGTGATTATCTTTTTTTTTTCTCTTCATCCTCTTTAATCTTCTTTTCTCTGCTTCTTTTTCTTCTTCCTCGGCTTTTCGTTTCCCCCATTTCACATCTTATTTATTTTTGTTCTTTCTTTATCATCAGTTTCCTACCATTATTGATTCTACTTGAACATTTTATCGTAATTCCATGATATATTTATAGACCACCGATATAGCCATGTTACTGAGCCTGTAGCTGTATGATAATTATTACTTAATGAGAAATATGGCGACAATGGTCTGTGATATTACTGGTGGAAATTATAGTGTTCCCTCACCCAATGAAGGTCACTGTAAAAAAAAATATGTATATTTATATAAGCTAACGAGAAAAAAAGTAATCTTTCCTCCTTGATATGATATATTCCCTCGTGGTTTATTTTTTATTAGAATCACAGCTAATGGAGGTACAAATATTAGACTGGAGGGTAAAATGTATATATATCCATTTTTATAATTTATATGTATATATATTTTATCGATTTTTTTTTACCCGAAGATTAGAATATTATGTTCATCTTTTATTTAAGATATTTAGCCGAGAGAGAGAGAGAGAGAGAGAGAGAGAGAGAGAGAGAGAGAGAGAGAGAGAGAGAGAGACTTGCGCTGTAAAATCTAAATAATTACCTCTGTCACACATAATCAGCCATTATTTGCCCAACTTGTCCACCAGCAAGACGGAAGAGCTAACGTGATCACGCATCTGATAATACTGGCGGTTCTTCTTTAGGTTGTACAAGAGTGTTGCAGTTCCCCTGATTGATTTCACCTCCCCCATCCACGACGTAGACGACCGCTCTTTTTCCAAGTTGACGTCGTTCAGCTGGAAAAGTGAAGTCAAGGATGAGACTGGAACAGATAACTGGAACGAATCTTCCGAGAATCGCTCTGAAAATTCAGTCTTTAAATTTTTAGTCCTTTTTAAAGCAACTGTGTTCAGATAAGTCCATCGTGTGATTCTGTGTTCCTTTAATCATATTTATTTATGTATCTATGGAAATTCAATACATAGCTGTCATGTACGTGAGGATTTCCGTGTCAGGTTTACTGGTGTGGGAATATTCTCTATGCATTTAAAAGGCCATCCCTCCCTCCCCAGCCTCCGGGTATGAATGTGTGTGAGTACACCGGATGAATATAAAAAATAATACGTAATAAACTCTGATGTGTT
This sequence comes from Homarus americanus, assembly GCF_018991925.1. Lineage (NCBI taxonomy): Eukaryota > Metazoa > Arthropoda > Malacostraca > Decapoda > Nephropidae > Homarus > Homarus americanus. The sequence goes on from NW_024735554.1 coordinate 7,801,495, forward strand.
GTCATGAACGATCCGTAAATAACGTTTGGTAAAAATCTAAATTTTCTGTCTCTTAATTGAGGAAATAAAGGTAAACCTCTGAAGAGTTTGTGTGTGTGGATGTCACGAAGATGATGATGATAGTGATAACAAGATAATGATGCTGAAACTAATAGTGATGATGTCATTAACGAAAATTATTAAATAAACAATGTTCACGAATCCTCATCATTATCAACATTGATCTTTTATGTGGAGGGTGATGATGACGATTATAATGACGATCATGATAGTTATTGGGTTTGTGTGACACAACAAAAGGTTATGGAAAAAGAAAGAGGTCCACATGACAAGAAATAGTAATGATAAATAAGGCATAAGCAAATGTGATATCAGAGAGAGAGAGAGAGAGAGAGAGAGAGAGAGAAATTATCATCGATCCAGCGGTCCATAAAATTCGTTTCGTAATGGGGAAGGATATATATTTTTCATGTCCAAGTTAATTAGTCTTCATCATTAACACAGCGGCCTCTGCTAACACTAACAGACTCTTGTTATGAATATATATTTAAGAGGGTTGTCATTCTCTTGACATTTTATTTGTATTATCCTCAACACAGAACTTTCTCAAAACACATTGACGCCTGTAAATTAATGCTAACGATACTATTGACGAAATATGAATGTCATATTGTAGGTGTAAGGAAACTCACCAATTACTCTCATCAAAGACAGCGTTAATAGCCCGGGAAATAAAAAAAAAGATGCCCTGCTCACAATATATCATGCAGGTCAACTGTCTCTGAGGGCTTAGACGTCATATCTCGACAATATTCTACTCCTGTAATCATTCTCTGTCCCGTGTATCGTCAACAGTTGAAAATTGGAGACCGTGTCGACAAGAGTTGTAACGTGTCGTCGAAATATGCAGGTTACGTTGTTGCGTGTCAGAGATATGAAAATAACTGAGGAGACGTGACCTTGGTTTGGTAATTCTTTTATTATTTCCTCACTCATGATTGTGCTCAACAATACAAACATATATACAGCAGTAGGAATGGCACCCTCTGATGCTAGGTCAAGCAGCAGTGAGTGTTGACCTTTGATGTTAAGTCAGGCAGCGACCAAATCATCTCAAATCACGTGGAATGATCCGTGAGAAACATTGATTATTAGTTTTTAATGGATGAAGTCTCATGCCTCCTTTAGTAACTGTATGGTAGTAAATTTATGATGGGGATATTCATGTTTAGGTAAGAACGTTATTATAAAGTATTTGGTTACTCTTGTACCTAGTATTAAGAGAGAGAGAGAGAGAGAGAGAGAGAGAGAGAGAGAGAGAGAGAGAGAGAGAGAGAGAGATTACTTTGATATGGAGAAGAGGGTAAACTGAACTGTTATTGATATAATCCGTCTAAATGTCACTAGATAGTACAGTTAACTGAGAGCGATGCCTGTGGTATAAGAGATAACTCGGGTATATTATTCTTCACACAAGAGTATCATTTCCTTTGAAAGTTTTTGTTTGACTTTTCGCATGAAGTTGACATTGTCCAGAGGAAAGTTCATGAAAATAAAGTATATTGTCTTTGATAGCAACTTTGTTTCGTATGACAGAAAATATACTTCATTTACATTAGGAACAGTTTGTCTCGCTATCGAATTTACTTCTATTCTTTAACATTTAATTCATAAGGCTTTGTAAGGTTTCCATATACGGTACTCAAAAATATAATTGTTATGGAGAGAATGATCCTCCTTGTAATTTCAGTACTACCAGACTTCTCTTATATGATAATAATACCAATATTGCTTTATACAGCTTTTACCATCATATTTCGCTCTTTCAACCTAACCTCTGGTGTACGTGAACTTAACCTAACCCATCCTCACCTAACTCAATCTAACTTAATCTAACATATCCTGACCTATCTTAACCTAACCTCTATCGTACTTATCCTAACCTACCCTGGCTTATCCTAACCTAATCTAAGCAAACATAACCAAACTTAACCTATTCTGGGTTGTCCTACCCTACCTCTGGTGTACTTTATCCTAACTTATTCTGGGTGAACCTAACCTACCATGGATTAAACTAACCTACCTTTAGCGTACTTGTGCTTAACCTTAACCTTTTTTGATCTATCCTACACTAATCTCAATCGTATCCCAACATAACCCAACCTACTCTAACCTAACGTAACCTTGTCGTGTTCAAGTTACCCCTAAACTAACCCAAAATCAGATCCGGGTATTAGTGTGGTACAATCTCCTATCACCTTTGTCACCCAACATGCAAGTATGTGCCCCTTCTTACCATCTGACTGTAATCATATTTCATTTCTTTGTTACAGAGATAATATTACCAATGTATTGTTATCTGTCTTGTCACCCCATTCTTATCTTACTTGTCTATTGTCATCGACACAATGGTGTTTTATACTCAATCAGAGAACCACGTTTTCGCCTTGTTGTATATTCTTCGACAGTGTGTATTTAATAACATTATTTTCCACCTTTATAAGAAACTATCATAATTAACATCATGTGAAATAACATTAACATATAATTAACCGATGTCGCGTGATTTCTGAGATGTAGTTTTAATAAATAGCAAACATACAGTAATGTGTTATTATTGGTTCATTGAACTTTCTCTAATATCGTCACCATAAATTTATGTATCTCCGACGGTGGGTGTTGATGGGTGTTGCGCCGATATTCACTTGATGTTTTGCTTTCATTTTGGGTCTTGTCCCTGTCGTTAAAAGTGGCACCGCCTCCCTCCAGTCAGCTGTGTACCACAAGTAATACCCACGCACGAAGGAATTTTATTTCTGGTGAGAGGGTGAGTGAGAGGCACCTTGTTTGGGTTTATATAGTAGGTGACTTACAGGTGCAGATAGGTGAGTGAGAGAGCTGCACCTGTTATATGACATCAGAAGTAACTAACAGGTGCAGTTAGGTGAACCACAGACTGACATCTTATTAGTTTTATCACAGGGATCTGACAGGTGCAAGTAGGAGGGTGACGTCAGCCTCTTTACACTGACTGTTTTAACTTGAACAGTTCAAGATAAGAAACAGTAGGTCAAAGTTTAACACACCCACACCCACACACACACACACACACACACACACACACACACGCACGCACGCACACACACACACACACACACACACACACACACACACACACACACACACACACACACACACACACACACACACACACACACACTAAAAACGCCCATTATCAGGATTAGCCACTTGTTTTCCACCCTAACACTTCAGGCGTCTTAATGTAGCGCCTAACGAGATTTATAAAATTGTTGATGAATGGAGTATCTGAGTTGGATGCAATATGAAGGTAGTGACTCCCCATACTACTGGAAAAATCTGGAGGGAGTTGTCCTGGTGAGAGCTAGATGGAAAGGGTCATAATAACCTATAGGACTTTGTGATTGAGTGTAGGGATGAGAGAGAGCAATAACATTTCATGAACGATTATTAGCTCAAAATTAAAACTAATTGAACGGTATACTCTTTGAAATTGTAAAATATAGATAATGATTGGAAATTTTGACTATAAAGTTAAAATATAGAGAGGGTGAAGAAAGCTGTAATATATATCATGTATTCATATCGTCACAAAGTATCAAAGTTCAACCTTTGCTTTCGATGATAATTAATTAAGGCTTTACTGTTTCATTATAATGATTTAATCACTTGAATACAATTTGTTGAGTCTGAATATGATGAGCTGTTCCCCAAGTGTACTCTGGGGGGTTAAAAATCCTTCAAACATTAATTCTTCTTTCCAATATAACGGTGGTAATTATCTAAGAATTGACGGTGAATTGAGGATGAAATTGGGAATAAAACGGGAATGAATGCTGGTTCTTTTATTGTTATTAGGTTAATTTTACATTAAGGTGAATTGTTTTTACGGTAAATATGTTAACTTATTATTCTGTTTAAGGTTACGTTACGGGTGATTGTTTGATTTGATATCACTTTAAGATTTAGTTTTATTGCTGTTTGAAAACTCCCAGAGGTATCAGCTGTACATGCCATCTGGAGTGATAGACGAGTAACAGTTTATGTACTACTTGTCGCTGACAGTTTGGCCGGAAATTAAATTGTTGAGGGTTAATAATGCATTTTGTCATTCCAGTTAGTACATAAAACCTGAAATAAAACAAAAAGATAAGTATATGTTAACTTATTATTCTGTTTAAGGTTACGTTACGGGTGATTGTTTGATTTGATATCACTTTAAGATTTAGTTTTATTGCTGTTTGAAAACTCCCAGAGGTATCAGCTGTACATGCCATCTGGAGTGATAGACGAGTAACAGTTTATGTACTACTTGTCGCTGACAGTTTGGCCGGAAATTAAATTGTTGAGGGTTAATAATGCATTTTGTCATTCCAGTTAGTACATAAAACCTGAAATAAAACAAAAAGATAAGTTGATCAAATTAAACCATGCGTCCACGTATCCATGCAATATAATCCACTCAGCCTTTCAGCCAACCAGTTTCATATTCTACTTTTTATTATTTTAATCAAAATTTAAATTAGTGTTTGATTATTGCCTCAGAGAGAGTGATGTTCCTCCTCCACCTCTCTCTCCTGTGACTTCGTAAATTATCCTCGGTAATATCTTGAAGAGTTTGGGTCTAATAACCCTAAGGAGGAGGGACATTAGCCGTAAATGGACAAAGTATCAAAACCTTTCCCAACTTGGTCGTAAACCATAACTTTTCCTCAACGATAACCATTTTATTCTCTCGTCCATCAAGTTATGGTCTTTCACCTGCTAGAGTTTTACCTGGGAGAACGGTAAAGAGGTTTATAATACAGTTATTTCTTAGGTGACTTATGACCGTGAGAAAAATAAAAATTAAGAGTTTAAAATCTCTTATTAATTCTTAATCTTTACCTACTATATCTCAATCTTTTTTAACCGCCTGTCTCTTTCATTATCTACTTAATTCTATCTATTTCATTATTGCTCTCCTTAGCTTTCTGTTTATCTTATCTTTCCTTCTCATTTCCTCTCTCATTGTCTTTCTTTATTTCTATATATCATACTCACTAATTTTGATCTCTTTCACTCCCGTCAGATCAAGTAGCGAGAGTCTTGACGTGACTGGAATTTAAGAGTGCTGGCCGTAGAAAAAAGAGGCACCTATGCGAGGTTGTGGCGGTGGTACTAGAATGAATAAGAATGTCACTATACAGTACACATTAAAGAGTCTGGGCACAGATAATACACTGAAAGTAACCTTACCTTACCTTACCTTACCTTACCTTACGCAATCGGCAAGTAATAAACTTTATCTGTCCGTCTCCATGAATTTTACCAACGTCATGGTAACTGTTTTTCCATATAGTTTTACAGCGATCATCATGATATTGAGGACAGGGATTTTGCATTAGTCGTGAGCAAACGTCATAAGATCAGAGGTTTTTTTGAGGGTTCATTACGACTTCCTGCAGTTTCGGCAGTTACGTGTTGCAAGGATAGTCTTTTTCAACATTATTTACACACCAAACATTTCGCCGCAAGAACAAGAAGTTAACATTTCTATGAACTTAGCAGCTTTTCTTTACCCTTTTCCTCCAGGATACACTTTTCCCAGGGAAGTTGTAGTGTTAGTTCAGGCAAAGTAAATGTTTGGTGTTTCATTCTTCCGGAGACGCCTAAACGTTACTGTATAAGCTTTTTGATCTGAGCTGTCTAACTCGGTCCTGTCCTTGGTGTAAAGGGCCACTCGTATCCCGATAAATAGAATCTCCATGATGACTTGTGTCGGCCGATGTAGAAGTCTATTAACTCACTCAATATCTGCGGTTATTAGATATTGATATTATTGCAGGACAACTCATTGACAAATCCGGGATTTTTTTTAATAGATTTCACAAAAGGTCTTCGTAGGCAGCTCCACGCCTGTCCGCCCTCAATAATTAAATTATCGCCTTTTGTGAAGCTGCAAAACAAGATAGTAAGAATGGTAATTTGATTATCAACCAAGAAAACTTGAGAAGTGCCGAGGGTCCAAAACAGCTTTCTTGTATTACACATATCGAAAAAGCTGCCTTTTGTATTTATGTTTCCTTAGTTGATTTTATAGTAAAAAAAGCAACTGTAACATATTAAACGCGAGTAAGTGAAACGTGGCTGGCTGCCACCGTAGACTTCTTCACGCTCTAAGTCCCGTGTCTAGCGAAGACAATAGTTGCATGGTAGAGTACAACCCTACTGATACTGTAAATATAGACACAATTCAGTAAAGAACACTACATATATACAGAGAACCTCACCCCCGTGTTCAGTAATTCATAACGAGAAGCTCTGAGATCTGCCGGAGACTTTCACATCAGGAACTGTATGCTGAATGTGGTCGACATTAATAGCACCTTCATTATATATGCTGGTCGGGAAGGGCCTCCCAACGCACGTAGTAATTTTTACTAACAAACTCCGTGTCTTAGCCAGTACATTATGTCGCTGCTGAGTATTCGCGAGTGAATACCAGTAAACACCAGCATGGATATAACATATCTCGGCTTAGTGATGCATAATAATAATAATAATAATAATAATAATAATAATAATAATAATAATAATAATAATAATAATAATAATAATAATAATAATAATAATAATAATAATATTAAAAGACTTGTGTTGTTGTATAAGAAATTCTAACTTGAAAAACCCCCTGAAAGTTGGAGAATTGTTAACTTGTTGTGGAAAGTCCAAGAAACAATAAAATTTGTTTTGCAGTTTTAACTATAGGTCTGCAGAGTTGCACTCTCTCTCATGTTAACCCTCGGGGATAGTGAATAAGTTCAACACTTTTGTTGTAAATCGTTTCTGGTGTAGCTTACACGACTAAAGAACTGTTGTGTTGTTAGAAAACTTTAAGGTGATGGGGATGATGATCTGTCTCCCTTGTCACTTTCCAGATGTACAGTATAATTAATTCAACTCATAAATATTATCAGGCTTTCCATAAAACTATCAACGAGGAAAAAAAAAAAAAAAAAAAAATATATATATATATATATATATATATATATATATATATATATATATATATATATATATATATATATATATATATATATATATATATATATATATATATATATATATATATATATATATATATATATATATATATTACTGCTGGAAATTTTGATAAGTAGCATGAAAATGAAGTAGGAGAAAAAAAATAATTTTAGTGGGGATAATAGTAACAATGTTTATAACTGTATTAATAATGACTAATATTAATAGTACTCTCAATAGGATATATTTTACTCCTCGGAGATTTGCTCGTCATGATCGCTCGGCGACATCAAAACGAAATAGACTCCTTAGTTTCCCCCTCTCACTTTTATCACCTTAACATGGCACTGCCGTCATTACAACTGCTCGGTTAACAGCTGAACTAACAAGGAAATTGAACTACTGATTCAGGTAAATGGCTGGCGGCAATTGAAGTTTAGAGGGACGTCTTCCACATACATTACAGTTCTGGCTCTGGTTGTCAAGTCGCGTCCCCTGACAAACAGAGACCAGATTCACCCATCCCAGTTGGATGTTATTTTCTTCTCATACCAGACGGCGGAAGAACAAATTTAAAATAAACTTAGACTTCAATTTGGCCTCAAATTCCTTGGTAAAATGGATGATTTTTGTTTGATATTTTCTCCCATCAGTTACATGGAAGGGAAACAACTCACACGAGAATAACTAAGAACCCAGGATGGTTCTTGACCTGCTGGGGGAATCACCTGGTACAAAGTAGTTTTAGGGGCTTAGTGGACTCTTTATATTGCTGACTGGGCCCACAGACCCTGGGGAAGGGAATTACGTCTTTCATCTTCGCATTCTTTTCATTCATATCGAGAGAGAGAGAGAGAGAGAGAGAGAGAATATACTTCGCTCATCCATCCTTCCTTCTAAATCCAAAACTCCGAAGGGACAGAAGAATATAAGTTTGCCCTTTGAGGTTCTGAGGGCTAGTCTAGGAGTGACTGGGGCCGCCCGGATGAGCTTACACATCGGTGGCTAAATCCTCGTCTCCTGGGCCAAGTGGAAAGCGATTTTAAAACCTCAGGCGTCCTGGTACATATTTTACTTAGAAAACTTTATGAAGGTTCCGTGACGTTGGTTGAGCTTCCATATGCTTAAGTCTTAGATACTCGCTTTTTAAAGATTCAGCTCCTACTCAGTCATGTCTAGGAAGACTGATTGTTTTCCATTCTGTTGGCTACACACACACACAGTGAATCTGTGTGTGTGTGTGTGTGTGTGTGTGTGTGTGTGTGTGTGTGTGTGTGTGTGTGTGTGTGTGTGTGTGTGTGTGTGTGTGTGTGTGTGTAACAACATACCAGAACATCCTGTAAACGTAGTTCCGTACATCCTCCTCCTCCTCCTCGCATATCTTAATATTTTATATTAATATTCCTGTCCTTCGTTTTTCTTCCAGGCTGAAAAGTCGAGGGAGCTTAATAGACTTATGGTGGGTTTTTATGGCGGGGGGGAGGGGGGTTAGGGGGAATAAAAATAAGGTCCTTTAAGGTGTTGGTGAATAATTAACTGCTAGTGAGGGGAGAGAGACAAAGGTAGATGGTGGCAAACATTACTTGGGAGTGAGGGAAGAGAACACGTAGGTAGGTGCTGGTGAACATCTACGTGAGAGTGAGGGAAGAGAACACGTAGGTAGGTGCTGGTGAACATCTACGTGAGAGTGAGGGAAGAGAACACGTAGGTAGGTGCTGGTGAACATCTACGTGAGAGTGAGGGGAGGGATACAAAGGCAGATGCTGGTAAACACTAGGCAACAATGTGCGTCAATCAGCACAACAACACATCGAGTGTGATGGTCATTGTTGAGGGAGAACCACCTGAGGCGTAAAGCTTTAAAAGGCGGTGGGTAACGAGAGAGAGAGAGAGAGAGAGAGAGAGAGATCCATTACATTTCCTCAACATAATGTCACTAGCTGCACATTACGACAAAGCACCAGTGAACTGTTTATGGTGGACCAACCCGTCGACACACAGCTGTCACCAACACTGTTTATTGTGGATCAATCCGTCGACACACATACACACACACACACGCATAAACACGCACAACTGTCACCAACACAGTTTATGGTGCACCAACCCGTCGACACACACACACACACACACACACACACACACGCACGCACGCACGCACAACTGTCACCAACACTGTTTATGGTGGACCAACCCGTCGACACACACACAGCTGTCACCGGTATAGACAGCTTCAACATTTTTTAGGGACAAGGTCCTTTATGTGTTATATGCAAATTGAACGTAACTGACCTGGAACTGTTTGGTATAGCGTGGCTGCTGGCAGGTTTTTTAATTGCATAAAACGTGACATGATCCTTTACGCCACAGTAATTGTTAGCATCGCAACCTTTTTTTTCCCCTAATATTCACCGCGAATTGTAGTAATATGAGTGAGCATTACTTTCCTTTAACATACTGTAGAAACAATGTATTGTTACTTTATTCACTTTCCATTATAGATTTCACAACAAATATAGATAAAATAGAATTTTTTGATACACCTAAAATATTTTTTATCTGAAAGAGAAGTAAAGCAAATATTAAGTATTTTATTGAATTATACTTATCTCTACACAATAATTACGTTACTCAGAGGGAATGCCCTGAAGATAAAATTTGATGTCCTCTTATATATCTGTTTATAGTTGTCCAATAAATTTTAGTGTGTTCATAACAAGAGAGAAAAAATAGTAAAATGGAGTTATTTTGGCCACCACAACTCTCAACAGTAAGTAGTGCAGATGCTGGGAAATTGTGGGAAATAAGACTTCAAAGAGAAACTTAATTATTGCGAAACATTCCATTTTCCTGGAATGGGTGTGTTAGGAGATGAGTTATTTTGGTCCAGTGATATTACATTGTTATTTACTTATATTAGTAGTATAAAAGATCTAGCACATAATTTATCTTTACTAAGCTTCAAGTATTTCTAATAACATTCTCGAGAGCGCTTCACTTCTCGACCTTTATATTCTCACGTGAAAAGCTGAATGCAAGTAAACAGCCAAAGTTTCTCCAAATTAATCTGCCAGGAACTTCGAGGTTGTCACCTGGTAATTCCTAGCCTGTCTGGTTTAGACACAACTTCCTCTCCCTAGATTCTGCCACAGCGTTGATCTGGCTAAGTTAACTCCTGTATAGAACTATGGGTGCTCAATTGTACGGCACTCTGTACAAGGATATATAATTTAGTGGTTTAAATGAATAATACGTAACTTTAAATCTCCGATTGTGTTAAGATATTCTTTCTATCATATATGTATATGATACCAAGCTTCTGTAAGACGCAACAACAATAGCTGGGCACCATCCATTGTGCACGAACACATCGTGTGTGTACGACTACTCTTTTTTCATACTGCAAACTCTGAACATACCCGGAATAAACAATATATATATATATATATATATATATATATATATATATATATATATATATATATATATATATATATATATATATATATATATATATATATATATATATATATATATATATATATATAGCTGTATAAAATCATATTCATATCTTTTTAGAATATTCAAGGTTTAAAACCAGAGTAACGGTGAAATATTCCGTATATTACGGGGAGATAAATCACCTGCAGGTCGTTACAATCAAGCCGCGACATAATTAAAATCTGATTTCCTAACCCCAAAACCCAAAACAATAGGAGTTAAATTCGCTTCATACTTTGTGGACACAATACAATTGTACCTTTTCGTTACTGTTATCATCATTATCTTGTACAAACGTGTTCCCTACCTGAGGCACTTACGTGAGACGGCGATTGGGAGAAAGTTGAAGAGAGAGCAGAAGAGAAAGAGTGGGAGAAGTGAGTGCGTTAGTCACGACTGAGTCAGAACAACTGGGAAAAGCATAAACACGGGAGTGAAAGAGAGTGCGACTGACTGAAAGAGTGAATGGTTCTGAACAGGGTGATAGTAAATCCACGTGAAATAAAATAAGAAGTTAGGGCGAAAGGACAGAGAGGAGGGAGAAGCAGAGAAAAGGTATATAAATAGAAAGAGACAGAAAGTGACAAACAGACACAAACGGAGTACATAAACACTAAATGAGTTATCTCAGGGTAAGAGTGAGAAGCAAGCGTAAACAGGAAGTTTGTCAACATCTCCCTGAATAAATCTAACATGATTATTAACAAAAGTAATATTAGTTAGTACTTATCGAATCAACGTCTCTCTCACTTGGACCGAAATAATCAAATCAAGAATTAGTCGGAGGTTCTCCACTGTCTTATATTGTATACTCTGTCAGTTATTACCATTTTGGGTCAGTTTTTCTGGAGTTAGTTTTCCTAATTACACTTATCGTATAATCAGTCAATTTATGTTCAGTTTTTTGATGACATTCGTCTTATATTATGTGGGGTTCCTCACATCATCCCTCGTAGGAACATCTTATTGGTATCACTTGTTCAATAAAATGTATAAACAATATACAAAATTAAAATGAAAAAAAATAGTAAAGAATTCTAAAGCATTTATTGTGTGTACAAAACATAGACTTAATATACTGTAGATAGGTAGTACTTGTAAAACAATATTTTTTGCTTGATTGTTATCTTTTAAGGAAAAATAATAAATTATAAATTATTTAGCAATAGGCTTACTTGGTATTTGCTTATATCTTTGTATACTTTCAGTTTATATGTACATCGTATACCTGCACTGTCTTTGTATATTGTATACATACACTGTCTGTGTATATTATATACCTGCACTGTCTCTGTATGTACGTTGTTTGTATACATGCACTATGCACATTGATTGTATACCAGTACTCATTATGTATTTTATTTGCATAGCTAAACTGTCTAAGTCCTGAGCATTATATACGTGCACTCTTATTGTGCAGTATTTCCTGAAACAATTTAAAACCCATAGAAGAAAGCACGTTGGCAGATCCTGGTGAGGTCGTCAGCGTGTTGAGCAGCTGGGTCGATACTCAGCATCATTAACACTTCTGTTCAGTATTTGTAATTCGTTCCTCGTGCAGGAGTTTGAGTGAGTCAGTCAAGCGTACTTTTAACTACCTGGAAGAAATCGGGTCATTAGTCCTCCGGTTTGAGTCTGCTGGTAATGCACTGTACAGTTTATTCCAGACCAATTCGACTCACTTTCTCGGCAAACAGATTGTATCACTTATACTAACCTAACCTAACCTGGTGTGACCTAACCTAAATGATCTATGTGACCTAACAAAACCTAAGTAAGTTACGTAACGTGACGTACAGATATATAAGTAGAGGTAGACCATGTCATATGTGAATCGCTGGGAAAGGAAAATCAATGTTTCTTTCTTTATTGAATAGGTCGACTTTTCGGGAACCACAATTTAAGCAATATCTCGCCCACATCCCTCGTAATATTGTCGATAACCTTGGAGACAAAGGTTCGAGTTAATTATAACCAGAAGATTTACAGATTAAACTGAAACACGCCCACCTGTTAAAAGATGTACGTGTGTTTTTGTTTAGTTCAACCTCCCCTACAATTTACACCCTCAAATATACTTACATACCGTATATATATATATATATATATATATATATATATATATATATATATATATATATATATATATATATATATATATATATATATATATATATATATATATATATATATAATGTGTGTTTAAGTGAAAAAATGGTTCCTCCGTTCCTCCAACCTTCTTTTTTATTTACTTTCCTCAGGAAGAGGGGACATTTACTACTTGGGTTTGTTTGACGAAGATAATGTTGTCTTAAGGCTCCAGCTTTAGGTATCCACAGGAACTCTCCTCAACACGATCAAACTTGTAGCACCTGTGCTTACTTGCCGAAATGGAAACTGTAGTTTTCTCAGGAAAGTTACCTCCTCTCGATGGAGAAACTAATACTGGGAAGGTTCAGTAATTTCCTGACGAAGGGAGGTCGTTTGCGTGGTTCAAAGTTTTTTCCTACAGACAAATTTTCTGGCCCACATGACACTGAACTCCCTTTGTGACGACAAGTTGGACCATATTTCTTGTAGTCACGAGAAATTTTGCAAACTTTTAATCTTGTTTGTGTGCGTGCGTGCTTGCGTGCGTGCGTTCTGAGTAGAAGGATACTTAAAAGGCTTTGAGAGAGGAATAAATGATAATGAAAGATAAAACCAAAGAGAGAGAATATAAAAAGCTGAATGAAGAAATAATATGAGACAAAAAGAGAATTAAAGAGAACCAAAGGAAAGAGAATGAACAGAAGAGATTATATCATGTTGATTTGTGTTTCATTTAATACATTACCTCAAAATCTTTATACAGTTAAACCCGTCTCAGGAGTGGTCTTTTATGTTGACTGATGATAAACAACTCGTAACCTTATGATAATTTGATATGTCCCAAAGTTTAAACCTTCTCCACGTTGATTTGCATATCATCTATATGACTTCAAGTTTTGGTCTGGAGAATTGCTAGACATGATGACGTTTCATTCAGTAAATCTTTAATGTCACTTCTTGTCGGGATAGATGGTAATGTTGTCACTCAAGATGGTGTGTATTTTTTTTTTACCATAGCTGCTGGAGCCAATGTCCTCTTAGGAATTTCTTCGCTATATACTCCTGAATTCTATTGAAAAGTTTTGATATAACAAGTTCCGCCTCCATTACATCTACAAGTCATTTGAAACACACCAAACCGACGTAAACTTTCTCCCATTCAAGTTGAAAATTCGGTAGTGGTCATTAGCAAGTTTATTTACATCTATGCTGTGTCTTTGTTCAGAACCTCCTCTGGTGACCTTTTTGTGACTCTTCTTAACTGGCAATTGACTCAGTGACTCACGCAAGACTCTCACTGATGTTCAACTTACCTATCGTTGACAGTCCAATTATAGTTGCTTATCTTTAGTCTCTTGTTATTCTTTCATTTCTCTTTCTCTCTTTCTTATCTCCTCTTCCTCCTTCTCCATCTTATCCATGCTCTCCTCCAATTCATTTCACTCCATCGTTCCTCCTCTCACGAACACCTTTAGATCCTTCTTCCTGCTCACCCCCCCCCCCTCACCCAGTACATACTCTTCTTCATCCAGTATGAGCCCTCTCCTCTCACCTTCAATCTTTCTCCATTTGTCCACATTATCTTCTTTATCTCTCACTTTCCTCCCCCTCTTCCCTGTTAGATATCGTCTTCTCCCGTGCCTTCATTCACTCACCCACCTACGCTAGACTCACCGTTGTCGTTTGGTCGTCTTCACTTTTGGGATTATATTTTTGAGCAACACAAACACTAATATACCTGGTGCTATAGTCGTACTCTGGACAAGTTAATTTTGTTTTTCCTTTTCTGAAGAATCGGGTAACAAAGAAAATAAAAAATAAAAAGCAAACGCAAACGTGTACACAAGGTCAGAAAATTTCCATTGACGTTGAAGGCCCTAACCTAACCTAACCTAACCTAACCTAACCTAACCTAACCTAACCTAACCTAACCTAACCTAGCCTAAAGTGCGTTGTGATGTTTTTCTCGAGTATAAGATTATTGTCATTGATATTTTGGCATAAATTTGATTACTGGAAACACTTCATTCTTTGTCAGTTGATAAAGAGGTACACTTCTTTTATTTTGAAGGAAGGGATGGAGTGAGGTGGATGGAATTTAGGAAGTGAGAAACTAACAGTTATAGAAATTAAATTATTTTGAATACATAAATATCTTTGAATTTAGATATTCATAATGATCACACGAGACAGCTAACCTAGGAGATTGATAGCTTATTTAAGTCAAAGATGTTGACTTATTATGTTGGTAATACAAGTTTGTTATTGATACTCTTGGTCCTTGGCGTTGGCCTCCCGTAAGGGAGACTTTCATTAGTAGTTACAAAGATGACAAACATCTCATCAACACACAGTTCATGAACAAAGTGGCCTGAAAGCCCTCGACACTGATGTCATCCTAGAGAGAGAGAGAGAGATTTATATATACGGTATTATAGAAATATTTACATTATATAAGCATTATAAAACCCCCAAGCTCTACAAATCCGTGGATGTTAAAATATTGCGGATGCAATATCCTTCTCTTTTCACAGACAAAATAAGGGTCATACAACGATTTTTGTTTGTCCCATCACAGACCCGCATGATTGCAAAGGGAGAGTGAGAGAGCCAGGGGCATATTATGATATCAACAATATTTCTGCCAATTACTGAAATGTTCATTGCATATAAATGACCTGTGATGCATTCTGGGCACATTGTGTAGTTAGTCACCTCGGTAAATTTAAATAACACTCTTTGGGTTCCCTCACAACACTTTAATTATAACGCATGAGCCTTCAGCAAAGTTCAAATTTACTTCTCAGGCGGCCCCACAGTTCGATGCAATTACAACTCTTGGATTGCTTCGGCCTCACTCTCCCCAATTCCAACACTTGGTCGACCCCCACAACAAATTCCGAATAAACGGTTGGGTTGTTCCAGCAATTCATTTCACTTTCCGGTGTTGGTCGGCCCAGCAACACAATTCAGGTACATCGTTAGAAATCCCTAGTAACAGAGAGTCCAAACACGTCAGTTAAGATGATGGATCGGTCTCTAGGCAGCTGGTGGTTCAACAAGAGTAAACATTATCTTGTTTTCTTTACCGAAGATACGTGGATGATGAAGCTGTATACGTGTGTTTGTGTGTAAAAGAACGCTTGTCTCTTAGCTGGCAATGCTGTTGGGAACTGTAGAATTAGCAGTTATGGATAGTTCATCAACTTTTTTTGATAGTTATTGTAACGTGGCTGTTTGGCTTTAAGTGGGAATGTATTCTGTTTTATTTTCCGTTAATTTTTCTCAATAACGGATTTTGGGTTTTTTCGGTCGGTAATCTGTATAAATTTAATCTTCTTACAGCAGTTAGACAATAATTTCCTCCTTTTCTGTTGACAGTTGTTAGTTTCGTAAACTTAGGTACAACTTCCCAGCAGGATGTGACCAAGAAGTGTTTATATCGTTTTGTAATTGTCGACAAAAAGCGAAATGGCTTCTGCATATATAAACCTAAGCAGCATCAATAACACAAGTCTATTTCAATATTGGACAGTTTGGATGTTACTATTTATTATTATTACGTTTGTGTCACTTTGAACATACATAATTTGTAGCCTTTGAACGGCTTCCTCAAAACAGTTCTGGGAAGTAAAATTAAGTAGCATCAGCAGCAGACCTCAGCGACAACACACGAGGGGGGGGGGGGGTCACTACAACTAATCAGCTGTAACAACTATTAATCACTTTAATCACTTAGGTTTCAGGGCTCAATGTTCAACTTATCTACTCTCTTTTAACTTGACTTTTGCATTTATGAATAAAACTTGATATTATATGAAGGAAAAAAAAATACTATCGAAGCCTGTAATGTGTTAGGTGTTTATTGACGTTGGTCTTGACGATTCTGTCATGTTATATTAGTCCTGTATTTGGATAGAGAGTTGCGTTATTGACATATTGTATTGAATAACGACCGTGCATTCATGTACATATACACCCATACATGTACAACAATACCTGTAAACATATACTTAGGCAAGCACAGGTTGACATAAACATAGTATACATATACACACGAAAACGCAAGCAATGTGAGCATAGATACACGAGACATGCAAAACGTACACAAGCAAACACACACGCATACACGCTGCACCTCAGCTTCTTAACTTCACTCATAATATATCAAGACGACACTAACTTGGAGGAAAAATATAAGCTTAACAAGACTTACTTAAAGGGTCTTCGAGACTTATCACAAGTGTTGAGACAAGCAAGATGATGTACCAAGTGCCTCGTATCTTGACAGTCATATGTTTCAAGAAAATATCTTTCCGCTTTTTTATGTACATATTAGAGTTTTGTGATGTACACACACACACACACACACACTCCTGACGCTTCTCTTCCCTACTCCCTCGTCTTCTACTCTCATCATTACCTCTTGTATTCCTTCTCCCTCCTTTACCATTTCTTTTTCATTATTACTTTAAACTCTAATTCCTCCTTCGTTTTCTCCCCTTTTCCTTTCCTTTCCTTTCCTCAACTCCTCCGTATCTCTTTCCCTCTTCCTTACCTCACCATATACTTACCTCCGCTACCCTTCCCTCCCTCCCTCCCTCCCTCCCTCCCTCCTTGCTTTTACTTCTTTTCGTTTTTATTTTTCCCCGTAATATCATGTTCCTCCATCTTCCAGTTGGTGACGTCGAGTCTTAAGAACATGATTACATCCACGTGATGAATTTCAATGTATTCCCCAATGTGTGTTGTGAAAGGTCAGGGGAGGGAGGAAGGTTGTAGTGTGTGTTGGTAATAGTACTAAGGAGGGAGATAAGGAGAGTGCGTTGAAGAGGGTGGTGTGTGATTTATGTTAGAGATTGTTGTAACGTGAAGAGAGAGAGAGAGAGAGAGAGAGCTTGTAATGCAGCAGCAACAGACTCCAAGTTAAATAGTTTGCCTTACTTCTAACAAAAATACGTTTTCACTTATATACTGTAATGAGACATGAGGAATCCCGAGATTCTAAGTGCAAGACAAAATGAAGCATCTGATCCAGGAAGCTTAGACGGTTTTTGTATATGCATACTGAATATATATATATATATATATATATATATATATATATATATATATATATATATATATATATATATATATATATATATATATATATATATATATATATATATATATATATATATATATATATATATATATATATATATATATATATATATATATATATATATATATATAACAAGCGACGCTTTTCATTCAAATGGAGGGGCGGTCAGACTGTCAGTTTGGTGTAGTGTTACATGGGATAGAATTTTTTGATTGAGCAAGACTATCACTGGATCCACTCGGTGGAGTCCTGTAATAAAGAAAATATATTTTGGAAATTGTCAGGATCTTAGGTGGAGTTTGAATTACTTCTCTTACTTCAATATTCACAGTACCGACAGTTCAGTTTCTAAAGTTGCTTAACTCCAGAACACAGAGGACCCAAGGACTTAGACTTCAAGGAGTAACAAACTATGGAAAGAAATCACCTTAAAACACTCAGGTCAAAATCATCATTATAACTTTCCTCCTCATTATGGAACGTTTATGAAACATGAGGTACATGTTTTTTTTTTTTCTCGATCCAGGAACAAACTTGTATTGATTCACCACCATTACTATCATCATCATCATCATCATCATCATCATCATCATCATCATCATCCATTACGCTTGTTTAATACTTAACTGTGTTACTCCATCACCATCACCACCGCCACCGCCTCCACTTTTTTATTATTGTAATCGAACAACATAATCCGGAGGGATTTTATATCCCTTCGAGCCAAGATAATATGTCTGAAAATCTTCATTTTATGATCGTTAACACTTAGCGCCCCCACCCACCTCCCCATCTCTCTTACGTAACACAGTCTTCAACTACCAGTGCATCATACGTGAACTGGATTACGAAATATTAACAACTAAAAAAGTTCACGAAGGAAAACAGAACAAACTAAATATACATCTCCATGGAAACGGTAGCTACGATGTGAAGGGGAACGGGGGGAAGCCACACTGAATAACAGGAGGGGGGTGGGTAGGTCCTAAGAGGAGGAGGAGGAGAGGAAGGGGGGCTGGAAGGAGAGAGGAAGGATGACGGGCTGGGTAGAAGGCTGCAGGGCAAGGCGGAAGAGCAGGCAGGCTGGGGGTAGGTTGGAGGAGCAGTGGGAGGGGATGAGCAGGAAGAGGGGAAGGGGTGGAGGAGGTGAGGAAGGCATAGGGTCGGTGAGTAGGACTTCGGACAGCTGTAAGAAAATTAAATTAATTACACATCAAAGATACTTAAGAGAAAGGCGAGGGTGAGGAGAGGTAAGGCGAGGAGAGGTGAGGTGAGGCGAGGTTGAGGAGGGGTGAGGAGAGGTGGTGGTATTGTGCATAATATCTGTGTTTTGTTACTCGCATTCAAAACTTCGTAAAATACTTGCGCGCACACACACACACACACACACACACACACACATACTACTATTACTACTACTACTACTTTGCTGTCACTCGGGATCGAGTATGACGATCATCCAGCTTTGGTAAAATGATATGGGTTATTAGGGATGTCACCTTTTCTAGCTCCCTCCCCATGTGGGGTGAACAGAGTGGCTCCTCGAAAGGGCTACTCAGTCGAACAGACAGGACCGGATTGCACTGCTACCTAGATCCCAGTGCACAAACGACCATCTTATCTGTGCCGTCCATATGCAGAGTGGTGACTAGAGACTCCCGGCAGTCATCTCTGCTTGTACCCGTCGCCACTCGTCCGTCGCCATAGGACTTTTGGGGGGAATAAGGAGTCTGATGATGATGAGTGGTATGATGAGCGCAGGCTGCAACCACACATCTTGGCTCTCCCTTTTCCTGATCCAGTGGTGCAAGTGTTGCAACGACTAGGGAGAGGGAGAGTTGCAATGTTTTGCCGATATCCCAGTTTGTTGGATTTCGCCGTGGTAGCCTGTCCATCAGGCATTGCCTTCGTCTGCCGGTGTAGTCGTTGGGTTTTCATAGTGGTCACCTCTACCGCCTACACCGCCGTTGGGGTCTTGGAGCTCTGTAAGCATGTCTGCCTGATGCGGGACTCCACGGGGTTTACTCCCGTAGCCTTATACCTCCCAAGGTTAATCCGCAAGGCAGCGGGGCGGTGGTTGGTAGGCGCCAGGACGTGTCCACATGCCAGTGAGCCTGTGCGCCATCCCTCTAGGGCCCACTGCTACCCCGAGATCCCCTGCTGATCTAGCCTGTGCCCACGAGGCACCCAGTTACCGTGTGTTGCCACGAAGAGGCACGGCAGGAGTCTTGATGGTGAGGAGGCTGTGTACTGGCAGGGGAAGACTTCTGCAAGTTGCTTCCCTGTTCGCCACGTGGGCTAGCCAGCGGCGGCAGCTGAAAGCGAGAGAGAGCAAGCAATGCTTGCACCTTAACACTAATATAATGTTGCCACACTAGACTCATTTCACCACCCTGTGTAAGTGTGTACACACACACACACACACACACAGACACGGCACATTCTCCCATGACGCTCAGCTATAAGAAAGTAACTATTTACATCACTCGCGGAAAACACCCATTTACACCATCTAATCCATCCTTTGCTTCCCCCAATAAAAAAAAGTATTTATAAATATTTTTACAATGATGCTTGCGGGGTGTAAGAACTCTCAAGGGACATTACCCCATACTCCCGGGGACTGGTCTGTAACGTTATAAATGTCACGTGTTCTGTTTTTGAGGGAATGGACAGGGAAATGTGGGATGCGAGCTGAGTAGATGGATTGGTGTATGGATAGAGAGAGTGAGAGAAAGATAATTTGGGAGCAACAACAGAAAACAGTGAAAAGAGAGTAGGTATAGAGATATATATCTTATTACTCGACTGTGTAGTTACCACATCAGGAAAGTGTTAGCTGACGGCTGGGGATGTTACCTTAAATTTGTCGAGTGTGTTTATGGCAGGGTGAGAGAAAGGTAAAGCAC
Source organism: Homarus americanus (assembly GCF_018991925.1). Classification (NCBI taxonomy): domain Eukaryota; kingdom Metazoa; phylum Arthropoda; class Malacostraca; order Decapoda; family Nephropidae; genus Homarus; species Homarus americanus. The sequence goes on from NW_024735554.1 coordinate 7,822,168, forward strand.
CAGCGTCTCTCTCTCTCTCTCTCTCTCCGTCCGTTAGGAGAGTTTCTCAGCTTCCTTTGATACGTGGTGTGTATAGGATGCGGAAAAAAGAAGGGGAATTATAAAGGAGGAAAGCTGACGTCTCCTTCAGAAGTGACAGTGCAAAAGAGGACAGGTAAAGGTGTTATTGGAGCCGAGACACGCCTAAGGGAGATGAATCCCGGAGATGAGTAATGAGAGTTGAGGAATACCTGTCAACACTGATACGATCATTGAGCACCTACTGTATGTCAGGTTTATCTGAGATCTTATTTCTACCGAATGAAATAGAAGACACACACACACACACATCGCTCCAAATTTCGTTACCGAGAACATTCATCCCCGAAGATGGTGTTTGTATTGTAGTTAGAAAATTGATTCAGAATCAATGCTTCGAGCACATATTTATATGGAAATTACAGGACCGATTCCTTTTCTTTGATAATAGAATTATATTAACCAATAAAGGGTCGGAAATGAATAAAAATTGAAAAAGTAGACAGATGTACAACACATATAAATGGAATCGAATTTGTACAGATATTACTCTTCAGAATATGATATTGTTTATAACATCCCTTCTTAATGTGTAAATAATCAATTTGATAATAATTTCAAACTGAAGCATCACAACTAACACCCCCGTCAGATAGTGAACTTAGCATGATTAATTTCCGTTCTTACGTTTGTGATCCGAATTTACTCTCTCCCTCAGCATATATCCGAAAATTATATCAGAAATACCGAGTCCCTGGGGTGGATTGTTGAAGGTTATCCCGAATCTTATTTACTGTCTTTGAGGATCAGAGGGATGACGCAGATGGTGTCACGTTCTCTCTCGGTATAAATTTCTATTCCTCTGAGACGCGAGGGAGATTTTTTTCCCCAAGATGTAAAGTGATAACGTCAGAGATGAAAGTGTTCCGCTGCCAACAGTAATTTGACGTGTTAGAACAGATAGATGATGGATAGTGGTATGTTCTTGTTGCCATTGTTCTTATTTGCACAAAGTTTCGGCTGTTTAGAACTTAATGGAGACCAAACGACTCTCTCTCACAAATTGCTGTGTTAGTTTCATTATAATCACTTCATCTGCTGCTAAAATTGTAATATTACCTACCAACGTTCGGGGCAGATAATTGAATTACCCCTGAAAGCATTGGGTGTTTCTCTGCAATCGGTCGGAGGTCTGGGTTACTAGATCCAAGATTATCCGCTGCACCGTAACCAACTGTTTACATTTAGAGGAAGATGACACGTGTGAAGTAAAGGACACATGATTATGAAAGAAACACAGTGTATACCATGAGTATCAATATTTATTACAAGTAGACTATAGAAAGTCAAGTTAAATGTTACAGTGATAGTGGAGAAAATAAATTCCCTGTTAGTTTTGTAGAGTCTGGCAAGTTCAGTTTTTTCAGCAGATTTAAATTTTCACGTTTGCTTTTCTTCCTGATGTAATTTTACAATATATGAAAAAAATTATTCATACTATAAGAGGTGAAATGAAGCTAATTATTAATTTCAAGTTGGGTGTAAAGATATACATTGTGGGAGAGTTATACATTAACACAGAGGGAACATACATGCATGCATAGAGAGAAAGAGACATAGAAAAATGAGGAGAGAAAGACAGACAGAGACAAAGTATACAGAGGAAAGGAAAAGGAGAAACAGCGAAAAAGGGAGAACGAGAATGAAAGGTGGTTGTCTCCAACAGGATGTCCTGTCTTTTGTCTTGGACCGGGCGAGTGTCATTGAGAGAGTCGGGTAGAAACAGAGACACTGAGAGAAGAGGAAGAGATAGAGAGAAGAAAAAAAGAGAGTTATGCATATACTTCAGCAAGACCAGCACCATGTATTGATCACCTTCCCACAAGACCAACACCATATAAATATTGATTCACAAGAGCTCCATCATGTAAAAATGGACGATATTCACGGATTTATCACAAATATTAGTTATATTTTGGATACCTGAAGTACCGTCACGAGTCACCAGCAGTGTTAGTAAAATGTTGTGTGACTAAAAAGACCTGCCTGGGCGGAGCCTCATTGCCCTTGTTGATTAGTCACCCGGGACGCCACGTAGACTAAAAAATGTAGGGTATAAAATTGGTACTGTATTTTAGGTGAAAAGGGTATTTACTGCAAAATACCATTTGATATGTAAAATACCCCTTTTTTGGACATGGTAGGGTATATTGTTGGCCATATTACTCTTTATGTTGTAATTGGTTCTTACATTAAAGGCCTGCAGGTAATTTTTGTTTCTTTCTGTCTGTACATATCTTGATTCATTCTTTGTGAAATGATAACAATATAATACTAAGTGTATCGAAACATCAATAACCATAAATATAACATTAAAAGATTTAAGCATTATGGATTGGGCTACTTGAGTCATCTGTATATAATCATGACGATGTGTGGCGAAGAGGAGATGGAAGTATGATGTCGGCAACGTAAAATTTATTGTTGCATATTAAGTCAATAATGATTATGTTTAACCTAAGAAACTCTACTGTATACATGAGGAAGAAGGGAGAAAATATAGTAAGAAGGGAAAGAAAGAGATATGGGTTAAATGAAGATATTAAAAAAAAAAGTTTCGAATATGCCGAGCAAGCCAACCAGCGCCAGATTACACTGTCTTTTTCACAGCCAACCAGCGCCAGATTACACTGTCTTTTTCACAGCCAACCGGCATCACTCTGAGCGGCAACGAGCCAGCCACAGGAGGCGGGATCGAGCTCTTTGTATTTAGAGCTATTCGTCAGAGAATGAGAGCGTTCGTGAAGGACGTGGGCGTATGCTGGAAAAATGACTATTGCAAAGTCGGATCATATATCGTGAGTTCTCGCCCATTGGTCGGAAGTCTCACAAGTTTATAGCACCATATTACATTCGGTTGTGTTTGTGGTACTGCTTTTTACAGCATCCACGGTATAACTGAAAGATGTGTGAGGACTGTCTTGGCCAAGGTGTGTCACTGGACGGTGGAGGGAGATAAGTGGCGGACAAACGCTATGTGAGGAAGGTCTAATAGCTATAAATGTATTGATGTTTATATACCCTTTCGTAGAGTAATGGTTTAGAGAATGATAATATACCCTTTCTATCTGTAAGGGTCTATTGGAAATAATATACCCTTAAAAGGGTTTGCTATTAGGGACACTAACAAACCCACTTTAAACCCCTTTTACAGTGTGGGCACTCTTATCTCTTTCTCTGTCTGTCTGTCTGTCCTTATTTTTTAATCACTTCCATTCTTTATCTTTATTTTCACATACTTCTCGTTATCCGTCTCTTGTGATAAAAGCAACAATAACGTAAACATAGACAGATCATAAGAAAATACGAAAGACGTTTTTAATAATCCACAACAAGAGATAATGTATCATTACGTTTGTGATCTAGGCAGCCATTTTGACGAGTTAGTGAAATGGGTTCTCAACCTAACCTAACCACCTAACATTCATCATGACCCATTGAGTCCTACACCTAACATTCGTCGTGACCCATTGAGTCCTTGGTCTCCTCTGAGCTGAATAAAATCTTCTGGCATTAGCCAAATAAAATATCAAAATTTGCGTTCCCTTAGTAAAAGGGTTCATAATATAATTGAGACACTCTGCTTATCAAAACTTCTCCATTGTGTTAACATTTACAAAATTTTATTTTCAATAAAAATCTTGTTATAAACCCTACTTGCTGGAAAAAAAATCCCTCGTGTAGAAATCTAAAAAAAATATCAAATTATATATATTTCGTCCTAAGTATTTAACATCACTGCCTCACAAGTCACTCTGTACAAAACACCAACCGAAAATTCTGCTGTTGTGTATTAATTATTTCTATTGAATATCTAAGCGATAATGATATATTCAATTATTCATCAGTGCATGTCTATAACAAAGCCCTTGAGTTATAATTAATCATCAAACTCAATTAGTTTAACAAAGTGAAACAGTTTTGGAATAAGTTAATAATAATAAAAAATGCAGTATCGTGTTGGAGAAATATATAATATACACCTGCTTACTAATTATCAGAAACTCCAATTTTTTTAAATGGTAATTGGAGGTTTGAGAGCGAACAAAACAAACTCATTTAAGCTACGATTTTTTTGTTATGTATTAACTAGTGGCATAATTACGATACAGGGATGTAAGAACCTTCGGAGGTTCTGTAGATATATGTAAAGTAGCAAAAAAAACTACCTGTGCATAGTTTGTGGGAAATAATATGAGACCATGGACGAAAATCTTTGGTATATGAGGGCTGTTATTAGTCACACGTAAAATTTCGGAGCATATCGACCCCCACCTGCACAGATAGTTGTTTTAGCTACTACATGGCGGCTGGTGCTGGTGTAATCAGAAGTGTGCTAACACAGTAAAGTCAGAGGTAACATTTCTTAACAAATGTCACATATTGGTTGGACTAAAGTTTGAGCAATTATGGTTGAGATATTGTTTCGCTTCAACAGGTGTAATTCACTGTTCCAACAGGTGTAATTGTTAGTTCCAGCAGGTGTAGTTGTTAGTTCCAGCAGGTGTAGTTGTTAGTTCCAGCAGGTGTAGTTGTTAGTTCCAGCAGGTGTATTTGTTAGTTCCAGCAGGTGTAGTTGTTAGTTCCAGCAGGTGTATTTGTTTGTTCCAGCAGGTGTAGTTGTTAGTTCCAGCAGGTGTATTTGTTTGTTCCAGCAGGTGTAGTTGTTAGATCCAGCAGGTGTATTTGTTTGTTCCAGCAGGTGTATTTGTTTGTTCCAGCAGGTGTAGTGGTTTGTTCCAGCACGTGTAGTTGTTAGTTCCAGCAGGTGTATTTGTTTGTTCCAGCAGGTGTAGTTGTTAGTTCCAGCAGGTGTAGTTGTTAGTTCCAGCAGGTGTAGTTGTTAGTTCCAGCAGGTGTAGTTGTTAGTTCCAGCAGGTGTAGTTGTTAGTTCTAGCAGGTGTATTTGTTAGTTCCAGCAGGTGTATTTGTTAGTTCCAGCAGGTGTATTTGTTTGTTCCAGCAGGTGTAGTTGTTTGTTCCAGCAGGTGTATTTGCTTGTTCCAACAGGTGTATTTGTTTGTTCCAGCAGGTGTAGTGGTTGTTCCAGCAGGTGTAGTGGTTGTTCCAGCAGGTGTAGTGGTTGTTCCAGCTTCACCCCCTAACCTTTATAATGACTTTCTCACCCTGACTTGCTCTATAAACGCCACAACAGAGAGGAGTACAGTGCTTGACCCAGCTTATTGTTGATTGTTCTGGTTGACTTTTGTGAATATTGCTACATCACGGAGTCTGATTCTAGGTTCGAGTATGGTTTATTTAAGTTAATTATCTTTAAAACGTTAATTAGAACCTTACAAATTTCGTTAGTGTTTAGTATGCAGTCGTATTTGGTACAATTTAGAATATGTTCTATTCATAATCGTCTCATTCTGGCTCACCGTTGGATATTCCTTGTCTAGCTTGGACGTATGTTAGTGAAGGTGATGGTTGTTCTTAATGTGCTTTAATCTAATTTAGTCATATTTATTTCATAGTTGGAAGTGTCGATCGCTCTAATGTTTGCTGGAGCATCTGTAATTTTCTTGTACTATGAGTACAAGAGAAATATTATTTTGAATATTGACGTCCGTCTGGTTGATAAAGCCCGATATACACACACACACACACACACACATATATATATATATATATATATATATATATATATATATATATATATATATATATATATATATATATATATATATATATATATATATATATATATATCGTGCTTTATCAACCAGACGGACGCCAGTGTTCACAACAATAATTCTCTTGTACTAAATCACCGGCCACACAAGAAGCCCTCAGCTATAAATATCCTCACAGCTATAGAAAAAATATCGATAAACTGAGACCAGTTTTCACGTGTGTGTTTTTTCCTTTTTTGCTGGAAGGAACACAAAAGGTGTTGGCCGTTTATTCGAAAGGTAAAGCTTATTTTTTTGCGTTGTGTCACATATGGTAGTGTACCATGGAGTATCTGGGAAGACTGGCAACTCACGCTTGAGAAATCTTAGTCTTTTCTTCCAGTATTCTTGAAACTGTTCTTCGCACCTATGAATTATTTAAAGGTATTAGGTCATGCCAAGGTATCACATTAATCCGAGCACTGTCACGAAGGAGTGAAGGGTAATATCTCTCGGTCAAATATGAAGAAAATTCGTCCACCTATTTTTGAGCTTTCCCATTCACAGGACAATGCTAGAAATTTCATAATGTTCCACTAGCATCACCCGAAGATATAATTAATCCGTAGGCATTCCTTAGGGGGCGAAGCAGGAGTGTCGAGGAGAGGAGAGAATAATGAGGGAAGAAGGAGGGAAAGGAAGAGTAACGAACTTGAGGAAAATGTATGTGGCGAGCAAGGGAGGGAGACGGGGCTGAAAAAGTGAGGTTGTCAGAAGTGCTGGAGAAAAGTGAGAGAGAGAGAGAGAGAGAGAGAGAGAGAGAGAGAGAGAGACTCTTTAGTACATTATGTATACTCAAGGTGTCTCATCTTATTAATTAACCCAAGTGTCTCCTCCACACGTCTACCACCTCCCCCTGAAATGATTACTCTATATCTCCATATTGTGGCGGTGGCGAAGGAAGAGCAGGAAGACGAGGGGAAGTTAATAAGGTGTTGGTAGTGGGTGAGGAAATTTTGGTTGTGATGAAGGAGGGGGGGGGGGCGGGTTGTTATGATGGGGGTTATGGAGGAGGAGGAGGAGGGACTTATGGTGGTTTGGTTAAGGAAGGATTTATGGTGGTGGTTGTTGAAGAGGATGGGACTTAGGTTGGAGGGTTGTGGAGAAGGAATGATTTATGGTGGTGGTAGTTAATGAGTCGCCTGATGATGCACAATAAATATATCAACAATAATTAGAATCTGTTAGTGTTACTCTTAATGTGTTACTGTTGTTATTTCTCTCTCGTCTTGTATTCATTCGTCCCTTGCTTATTGTTGTTTGTTTTCTCGTCTTCCCAGTGTCATATACTTCCCCCTTATGCTTGCTCCACTTCACTCATTTATCGCTCACTCTGCCTTCCTTCCTTCTCTATTTTTATCATGACATACAATGTTCTTGGGGATCTTCATTGTAAAAAAAAAAGGTCATTATTTTTCGTACTCCGTCCATTTACTGTCATGTACTTGGTTCGTGTTACTTAATTCTCTCTATCTCTCTCCTTTCATTTTTACCTTCTAGGTCGTCTACTTATTTACAGCTTCACTTTATATTTTTTCCAGAAATTAAGATTCTCTCCTAATTCTCTCCCATACCACTTACCACCCCTATTGCCACCCTTCCGAGTCCCCTTAAATTCATGTATGAAAGAACAGAATTAAATCCAGCTAAATCCTTCGTGATTATTTTTTTATTGCGGTTTCCCTGACGTCTTCTACCTCCCATGTCCATCACTTTCCTTATTACTATATCTTCCCTCCCTAGTTTAATGTATTTTCCTGGTCTTAACATCGTCAATCCGGCTTACAACTATTGTTCAGACATATCTCAAAGTTTTTGGCTCTCAATAGTCCGTCTTGAGTTTCTTTTTGTTTTGTTTCTCGTCAGGTATAGAGGTGGTGTGTGGCCTCCTTGCGATATTGAGTATTGTTATATCGAGATGACGTAAACACAATATTTAGCTTGTCCTGACCAAACTGTGCTTGTTGCTTTGGCAATGTTCTAATGCATATTTCATTTGTATTGTCTCTCATACATTTCATACAAATTTGCTAAACTCTCACACACACACACACACTTATATATATATATATATATATATATATATATATATATATATATATATATATATATATATATATATATATATATATATATATATATATATATATATATGCTCTGTTGGTTGTTTATTTCCCCCAAAACTCTGTAAATAACGTGCTGAAAAGACAATTGTAAAGATTAGTGGTGAGATTTGCATACTGTTTTGTAATCATCTATATGCAAATGAGAAATGACGTAACAAGAAACACTCAATATTTTTATCCAGGATTTGTGGGAAATAATTGAAGGGCTTATAGCTAAGAGCAGGTGACAGTATTCCTTATTGAAAACCCTTTAGGGTAAACAAATTGAACTCTCATAGCCGACTCATAACGTTTCCGGAAACTGTGGGTGGGTGGATGCAAACAGAAAGAGAAAATACTAATAAACAGATAAATTATTACATATTTAAGAGTTAATTTGCTCCATAATACTTTTCATTGTATGTGTGGCATTGCCTAAGGCTGAAGTCCATGTCACAGTAAGTCACACCACACCTCGCATTACTGTCAGAACTGTTTTATGATGTTGACTAAAAGCATCTCATTTAACACTTCAGCTTATTCTCATCCAGATTGTGTGGCTACTAAAGCTAAATGTAATAATGGGAATTCATCATGAGTGCATATGTGTGTGTTGATAAAATAACAGGACATATTTTTAGAGTTATGCTCAAAAGAAATCCTTGCTCAAAGATAACAGAGAAGTAACACCCACACATCCATAAACAGAGTCATTGAAGACAGGATTCACCAAAAGTGAAAGGTGTATTCTAGTTAGGAAGGAGGCGACCAATCTCTCGGGATAATAGACGGTAGTGATGAGTCTCTGGCCTGATGTGAATGGATGTTGATAGCACTCTCTATAGCCCGTCATTATTGCCCAGTCAACAGCCCCGGGTGAACGAGCACCACACAGGTCTGTTATTATCCCTCTTCATATTCCCATTATCATTTTCTTTGTTATATTTACTGTCTCTCTTTCTCTATGTGTAGTTGAAATTTAATTAACAAGTATTTCTGTGCCCTAAAAATAGATGAAACCATTATCAGATATGATAATGCACGTCTTAGAACCTGCAAGAACATAATCCTTTATTTTTAATGGAAGATAATGAATATAATGGTGATGTTGAAAGCTAGATATATATATGCGATTCTTGGGTTACAACTTTATCATACTGGTCTTTTATATTTGTAGGTTGTTTTAGTAGTTTTTAGCATATATGCATACCAAGTTTATATAGTTTACAAGTGCACATGGATTTTATAAACACCCAGTATAAAAATATCATCAGCCTACACAGGAGACTGATGGTGGCGTTATATTATCAACATTATATGAATACAAAACCTGATTATTTCATTCCATTGTTAATATTTATCTTCGTCCTCCCTTTCATTTCCCTTATATTTGATTTCATAGTTTGTATTTTTTGTTTCATTCTTTCCCTAAACAACAAGTTTCAGAGTTTCCAACGTGAAACACTATATATCTTTCTCTGCAGGTCCTGAGGTTTCCTGGGAAATTGTTTTTTTCCGTCATTGCGTTTAAAATGGATATTGCTCAACCTTCTCCGGCTAAAGATAGTTTCTATGTTTCGTAGAGAGCTTTAGTGTTACCTTCTTCTGAGAACGGATTTAAGTTTGATTTTTATACAGTTCTGGGCTCCAGTCGACCTGTAAACTGGTCTTCCTAGAGCTTCATGGACAAGGTTTCCATAAATTATAAACTGTGATAAAGTTCAGTAAACACTAATATGTGGAGAAATATTTTTCCACTCATGTGTTTCCACAGTCTATCATTAATATTTAACCTAGTGTCTTACTATACTGACCTATCTCACAGACCGGCGGTCAAGACAACAGATACGACGAATGTGAAGACCGGAAAATTGTTCCTCAGTTTTGACTGCCAGGTATAGTTTACGATATTTTCTGGGCATCAGTTACTAGCAGACACGGGGGTACAGCACGGGATCTATCTCGGGGATATTGTATCTTGGTGGTAAGTCATTGTTCTTCTGAGAACAGCAACAGTTGTTGTCACATTGTGCAGCGGTTTATACTCAGAAAAACGAGTTATCTTGTGACAACTTTAAAGCAAAGGCATAGCTGACCGAACAAAAAACAGACTAAAGTCCGGTTATCCGTAGAGCGACACAGACGTGACATTGTCAAAAGAGAAAAAAAAAATCTACCTGTTAATATAAATAGAGGGTTATTTTAGTCTTATGGTGTGACTGAATTATCTTTTATATTTTTTACAGCTTCCTCTGGCCGAATAAATGCAATTCCATTAGACTCAGGCAACAAATCGATCACAAATCAATATATCCAGTACCGCCATGTAATACTAGCAACTAGACTGTATCGTGTAAACAGCTGATGACTTTCGAGAGGAAACTAACTTTCCACCAAAATACCGATTCCAAACTTGTACAGTACGTGTTAATTGGAGGTAGACAGACTTTGATCTCAGCTAAGGACGTGAGTTAGTTGAGTTCCCATCTTACTTTTCATCAAGCTGAGGTAAATGAAGGAAAGTTCAAGTATAATGAACCAGGTCAAGATAGTTCAAGATTGGTTGGTGACCTTTTGTACGAAGTTTGTAGGTAATTAAGGTCTTTCCGTTTCGTCAGTACTTGATGAGTGAGTTTGTTGTGTGAATTAAAGTATATATTTACGTTTATGTTTGGGTTTCTAATATTGGCCGTGGTTAGTAAGGGGTCTAATATTATGTTAGTGGGAAGGGAGGCTTATTAAATTACTTCTAAATAGTGAGGTTTCGACTTATTGCTGTGGGAGATTAGGTTTTATAATTTCTAACAGTCTGCTGTTTCAAAGACAGTTGAGAGAGAGAGAGAGAGAGAGAGAGAGAGAGAGAGAGAGAGAGAGAGAGAGAGAGAGAGAGAGAGAGAGAGTGTGTGTGTTCGTGTGCGTGTCCGTGTCCTTGTGTGTGTGTGTGTGTGTGTGTTTTCAGTGAGAAGGATTTCTCCTGGGATTGTGGCTATTGATCCATCTGTCTTCTTAACACACACACACACACACACACTCACATGCCCGCAGCAGGAGAGAGAGAGAGAGAGAGAGAGAGAGAAAGAGTATGTGGGTGGTTTATTTAGCCAGACCCGTCATCAGCATGGTAATTGGATGGTGGTGGTAGTGGCGGTGGTGGCTTCATCTCCCCGAGCCATGATAAGACTTTCATTCTAATCTTTGGTAATGTGATGTTGTTATTGCTTTTGGTGGAGAAGGAAGCCTTAACTGAGCTGTTTTTACAACGAACCCGAGGGGGCAACAGGAAGAGGGAGGCAACGTCGAAAGTTCTTGGAAGTAGTCCTGGTGGAACTCGGAGGTGGATGGACGAATAGAAAGTTTATCCAGACCCCAGGAGACAAACCTGAGTGGCACACCTTGATCGTTAACGTTAAGGACACACCACAACGATGATGTTGGTCATGATGTTGACACGTGAACCTGATCTCTATTTTCTTTTTGGGTAGGGGGGGGGGTACGGTATTAAAAATGTTGACTTTGATGTTCGACTTTGGATTTATATTCACGTACATACATATGGCTCCTTATTTTCTAGGATGGCCACCTTAGTGTAGTAAACATGATATTTCTAAATTCGACATCAGTTAGATAACAATAACTAAGTAAAGTTAAAACAAGAGCAGTGAGGGCAAATTAGATAGTGTTGCCATACTGCCAAAAGTGTGTGAGTCTGCCCATAATTACATACCGTCTACAAGTAAGCTAAAAAAAACACACCCCAGTTCTTATTTCACCAATGTATCCCTCATCTCCCAACTTCGTTATATTCACTATTTCCAAAGCTTTCGCGTTATCTTTCATCACGGTCATTTTACCTTCCGTACTTGGTTTGTACATTTCAGCGATAGACTTTCAAAAGCATATTTTTGCCTGTCTTTCCCTGTTGATTTACTGTTGGTGCGTAATACTTTGGTCTTTATAATATTTGTTTTAAAGTGACATACAGTGTTTTACATAACCTCTATGTATATGTTAACATGCGGACACTCCAGCCTTCGTTCAGGTATAAAATAGGAAACTGTCTAGGTATATTATGTGATGACCGTGTCAAAACATGATGACTCGGCGGACAAGATTTTCAGAACGACATGGTTAGTTTTATTTTCGTTATCAGCTGCATTAACACCTTTCCTGACTGACTTACTATAAGGAAAAATCTCCCGTAACCCCAGCACAACCGGTGTCTCTCGCGTCAGTTACTAGTCAGTAAATCAACTGATGACCTTGATGGAAGTCTCCAGATTATTAAGAATAAAATTTAAATTACTTACCATGGATAATCTGTGAATTAAATATATAGAATGATATTCAAATCTATCGGGTCAGCGAGTAAACAAAATAAAACAAACTGGAAATGGAAAACAAGAGTTTCTAAAAGTTGATTGTCACACCATTAACTAATTCAGACAGTTGAATTGTAAAAAATACATAATAAACCAAATCTAAACAAAAAATAATAAACGAAAGAAAGTTAAAGTAAGAAGTAACAAACACTATAAATATTCTTACATAATTTTTTCATACTAATACAACTACAGGTAAACTTACACTCATTCCCGCACGAACACATAACATGTCAAGACAAAAACATGTAACACGCACAACTCTCACATCACGTTCATGATACAAAATATCTTAATCATCCTCTGCGGGTTTTCAGTGCCAACAAGACTCAAAGGACATTCTACCTACTTGCAAAAGCTTCTTCATGTTCCTACGCTAAATCTAATTAATGATGGTGATGAAGGAGGAGACGGCAGGTCACTGAGGGGAGGGGGGTGGAGAGGAGTCTAGAGAGGTCTGATAGGGATGCGAGAGTAGAGAGGAGCGGAAGCCCCATGAAGCGAGTGTGTGTGTGTGTGTGTGTGTGTGTTTACAAGGGGATATCTTCTTAATTCTTATCATCGTTTATGTGTAATGAAAATGAAACCATAAGCTGTATTTATATATATTTGAGTTTTAACTGCATTTTCGGTTTTAACAGTGATTTACCTGTGTAAAGTACAGTATAGTGCGGAGAACTTGATTGAAAAAGTTACCCGAGTGTCGCGGGCTGCCCCAACCCTTCGGCTCAGAGTGAGTGGACAGGGAACCTGACCTACAAGAGAGTAGTTAAGGTGGGGTAGCGCGTAGTGGTCCGGGTTCAATACCTAGCACTCATAAGTGTTTATTGTTCGCATTGATTTACCTGTGTGTGTGTATATATATATATATATATATATATATATATATATATATATATATATATATATATATATATATATATATATATATATATATATATATATATATATATAGAGAGAGAGGCTGTCTTCGTTATAACTGACGCTCTCAAAATTGAATAAGGCATTTTCTCTCCCACTCCTAATTACCCAGGCGTGTTGCCGCTCCACGATAGTCTGGTCTGTTTGTAGGAACCACAATGTAGATCTTCATAATATGATGTAGAAATAAATTACATCAATTGCATCATTATTAACCTAATTATGCAAATTTAATCTCAATAATTGGGTTATGTTATAATCGTAACCGACAGGTGTAAGTAAGAGCAAAAAATCAAGAGAGAACAAGAGCAAGTTAAGACGAATATGATTTGAGAACAAGGTGGTGGGAGTCCATCAATGGTGAGTCAGAAAGAAATGTGATACGTTGCTCCATTGGCAGGTGAACACTGGTTGAATTTGGCAGTGTTTTTGAGAAAACCCTCTCCCTCCCCTTATCGATATCAACACGTTCATATCCTGTAACGAGCTGACATTTTTATTATCTCGATAAAATACGACTATTCATTGGACATGTTTTATATAAACTTCGGGTTCATATGCTATCAGGCAGAAAGGTGCAGGGATGGCAATATCATGTTCTTCATATCGTATTCGCTTTTAGGTCGAGTGGTTTGTACAGTATCCGTTCCACCAGTCACTTACTCACTTGAATTCAGAGGCGAGGGATTGCACTAATCTCTGCAAGTGTGTGAATGTCCACCAGCTATACAGTTTGATAATAATATTCTAGGAAATGCGATTACCCGATGAAACATATCAATGACGTTTTGTGTCGTAAATTTAAAAATAATTGTATTTTGATGAAAGATATTTTTGCTTTATATACCTTAACACACATGGTGCACATATTCCGGTTCTCCTCACCATAAGTTTTCGGCTGTTAGACGATGTTCATTTGTAATCAGTTCATCACAATATACTCAGATGGTACACAAAGCACACCAGTGATCAGTAGACTAGTTGTAAGACTTGGGTAGCCAGGTGTAACAGAGGAGCTGTACCGGAACCCTGGGCCGTGGTACCTGATGATGATGGATGACCTACACACTTGTTCCTCCAACATTTTCCCTGTCCCTGTTTGTCCCATGATGAATGAACCTTGGAGGCTGCTATTTTATCCTTAATGTTATTACTCTTTAATTATTTTCGCATTATTTAATGATAAACTAACTTCGGAAACTTCTCTCTCTCTCTGTGACACGCACGCCAGAAACCGGATAAACTCATGTTTATTTCCCCCTCATATTGAAATCGTATTGCCTTCAGTTACAGGATATTCATGAGACAACTTTTAAGCCATTATACATCTTAATATGTAATTACATATAGATTAGTCTTTGTTTTTGAATTGTCATTTCCGCTTGTTCTTTGCTGTTTTCCGTTAATGACGTAACTCTGACTGTGATTACTTATATATATTCTCCATGTAATGTGTGTGTGTATTGGCGAGTATATTTAAGTTGGTTTTATGTTCTTGTGTAAACATATACTTGAACTTTTTTGTTGGCGTCAATAGCTAGGTACATGATTAATATAAACACTTATGCATAAATGTATGTATTTAGTCACTATTAATGTATGTGTGAATGGTGATTTTACTTGTCCCTTCCGTCTTAGTTTCTGAACTTGTCTCACCATTACATCTGTGAGTGTCTATGAATATTTCTATCCTCTCTAAATAAAAGTTGATGGAGGAGGCCGAAATTAAAAGGTAAAAATAATTAAGATCGAATTATGAAACACATATATGTCATTACAAAACTATTGACGAATCTTATAAAAATAATAGCTGTTTTGTTCAGTCCCTATCACGGAGTGTTGGTTGGCGTCAGTCGTTCCAGACATAATATGATACATAAAACTTCTTACCAGAGGAGGAAAAGTAACCTTCGACACAATTCCTTTCACTCTTCGATCTATAGTGTAGAATGTGTGGGTGCGTTAGCTACTCAACCGTGTTCTATTGCCCCTCCATTCCCATGTTTACTGAGGGAATGAAAGCCTGGTTGCACTCTGCTTGTAGGTAAAAAAAAACATTTCCTCGCTCCATGTCGGCCTCCTGAGAGACAATAAAACCACCACGGATCGATAGTTCAGCACACTACACGCCCTCCACCGCTACACCAGGCCTTAAACCCTTCACCTGTGAGGAGGCTTCCGGCGAACACACACTCACACTATGTTTCTGCAAATCCTGATACACAAATTAGTTTTTTCGTTGTATTTGGCAGACATGGGAGTATTCTGATGTTCAAATTGATAGTGTATATGTGCAAATGTCAGTTCTGTATATTGTTGAACTTGTCATTCTTCTCGTCGAGAGTATAATATGCAGATAGGTTTGTAAAATGTATTAATGAAGCAAATATTTTTTTTTATCAATGGGAGTAATTCTGTTGTTCCATTTCACTCCGTATAATGCTGACAGGCTTTCAGTGAATGATACATTATAATTGCACAAAATATAATAGTCCAAGGCACTAGGCAATAAATACACTGCAGGGATATTCTAATCCTCTTTTTCTATTTATTTTGCCATTTTTCATTACCTCTGTTTCTCATTTCTCTTTCTCTCTTCCCGGCCATCGCTTTGTTCCTCTCTTGCCTCTCATATAATAAACACCAAGCAGAGTCATGTCAATCGATACAGTGTTCTCGTAAATATATTAACGGCACAACACAATATTATTTCTCATCACAATAAGTCCTTAATGGAGCATGACACATTATCCTTCAGAAAGTGAATCTCTTATGAAGGTTTTCAGTGTTAAATTCATTGGGTAATTGTACCCTTGGGAACACCTGTGGAGGATTGGTTTCGCCG
>NW_024735554.1:7843170-7960670 GCF_018991925.1 Homarus americanus
CAAAGGCAGTACTGTAGCTGCAAGCATTACCATCAAGAACATTACACTAGGCAGCTGTTTACAAGACAATTACTCCTCAGTAGAGCAGATAAAGTCTTTTTGCTTAAGGCAAGTAATAAGTACAAAATCACTTCAAAGTTAGTGTGGACGGATAACATTTAAAACGTTTCCTATTGCTTTCTCGTCTTCTTATGTATTGTATCCGGAAGAGTTTGCGTTAGGACTTGAGACGCTCCAACTCATATTTGTGATACTTGTAGGTTGGATTACGTCGTGGAGTTTTCTGTTGAGGTGAAGTGAAAAAAGGGAAAAAATAACTCCGTGGAACAAGAGGTCGATTAACATTGTATAATTTAATTCCTCAAGGTCGAGGGTTGAACAGAGGCATGGTGCTGGAGGTCGAGTAGAAGTGAGAAACGTCACTCCATGAAGCTGGAAGGTTGTGGGGAAGTAAGAAACATCACTGCAAGGGATTGAAGGTAGAGAAGGGACGTAGAACACCACTCTGAAAACTGTAGACGTCTTGTCAGTCTAAATCACACAAGCATCTCTGTTGTCCGGTTAATCTTCATCAGTCTAGTATTATTCACTCTATGAATTTATGTGATATAAAGCAAACAATATAATAATCAATTTGATCTTTCAGAAGAAAAAATGCTAAATAATCTACTGAATATCGGTAAATGTCAGGAAATATACATAGATTTCCAACAAAGTCAAAATAATCAGAATTTAATGTTACGTTGCAGTGGACAAGGGATAAGCTTCACCATCTCTTTTGTCGGTTAAGAAAAACAAATTTAAAAAAAAATGTTTTCAAGTGAACAAATTACAAATATTGGTAAGGAAACTCATCCACGTGAAAAAAATCATATATTAATGCTTCTTTATTCCACCATGTACCAGACACATACCGCCTCACCCCAGTCCTTGCACTGCAAACATAGAACTTACACTTGCTCTAAAACGATGTCACCTACTCAAAACATGGCAGTGCACGCTTTTCACATTAAATGACGTTTACATAACCGTTCGCTCACCTCACAGTTGACTCTGCAAACAGGTGCTGGCCCGGTAGTTGAACTGTTCAGCGAGAATGTCGCCTCTGACGGTGGTGAGAGGTATCGTTTGGAGGTGGGTGTCGAGGGATGGGGGCTGGGTCATGGTGTTGAGTAGAGCTGGGCGCATCGTGTGGAGACATATATCGCACTGAGCAGGACCTCGACGACCACCTGCAGTCAGCACACCTGAAATACGCACATATACACCTGCCTCATTCACTGTTTACTCTGAAGGGTACTCATGTCCGTCTACCTATCTGCACTCTTGTTTGTGTTTTTCTTTCTCCCTACTTTTTGTGTGTGTGTGTGTGTCTGTGTGTGTATGAGCATATTTTTTGTACTGTATGTGTAAGGCATGCTCATCCTCGCACATTCGTTGAGGTTTATTTGATAACTGACTGAGTGGCGAAAACAGACACAATTACAGCAGCCTCCCTCCCATTCCGAAGAGCCAAGTAACTTTGACGACTTAGTGATAAAATATGAAAATTTCGTCTAACGATCTTCACCGCGGAGTGAGCCATAACCTATGTCTCCTATTGACACAGTCTGATGCCCTCCGGTGCTCCCTGGGACCATAATTTCACTTTTAGGTCTGTAGTTCATCCGATCTAGTGAGAAAAAAATGGATCAACCTAGTAAATACCTGGGATTGCAAAAAATTGTTTCTACACGAAAAAGAGCAACAGTTTTGTGAACATCAAAAGCTTAGGTCCGGATACCTGTCCAGTTTGAGTGAATCAAATCTGGTTGACGTACTCGTGTGGCACCCTTTCTAACAGAGATACAGAGCTGTTTGTAAATAGACATTCAGAACTGTAGCATCTTGAAATATACAAACTCAAGGCAACTGTTAATAATTAATTAATCAGAGTTTTATTTATACGCTGAAGCAGAAGTTTCAAGGCAGAAACTTTTAGACTATGGGAAGGTGTGTAACAACCGTCACTGGAAGAAGCAAAAAAAAAGTCTTCACGATTGAAAATTCAAAGGGGAACAACTGTAGTGGTCAACAGTGAACACTAACCTCTACGTTGAAGATAATTTGTAGACACTACATTTTTATAAAAGTCTCAACAAATGTATCACTGCGCATACGAGCTATATTCCGAGTAATTATAGTAATTCAATTGCGTTCTAATGTTTATTTCGTTGATTGTCCAGGAAAAAAGGTCATGGCACATATATATTGTATATTTAACTTTTACTTGCAGATTCTTTCATGCATACTGCTCTGTATATATTTTTTTATTCGTTTGATCTGGCATTTTATTCTCTGATCCTCCAACATTTGCATCCTGTTTAATATTTTTCCTTTGTTGAATATAGAGAAGTAATTTAGTTTTCAATCTCAGCACCAAACCAATCATCACAGTTTCAAATATGCTTCGAGTATTTCGAAGGTAAATTCAATATCTCTTAGTTTCGCAAGCAATGGCACACCTTATATACATTTACTTGTATGGAGACAAAAAAATCACCACATCAAATTTTTACATATACAAAAAATACATCAGTTACTATATGATTTGATCGATAAGGACTGGTGTTTATTATGATACCTCGCCATCACTTTATACCACTGGATGTTTGTACTATGCAATCATGAGCGGCATTCTGGATAATACCGACGTCTATTCAAAACCCTTTATCATTTTCGAATACCTACCACTATGTTTTACACACAACCTTTCTCCCACACATATCAGTTTTCTTCCTATCTTCTTTTCCCTTTCTTCCCTCGCTTTCCTTCCTCTTTGACCCTTCACCTATTCACATCCTTCTCCCACGTTTCACAGTTACGAGTGTTGATTCCTTGCCTCCCTCTTTACCTCCTTCTCCCTTGACTCAACGTAGCATCCATACCTCTCTACCTCCCTCCCTCCCTCCCTTGCTCTTCACTCCCCGTAAACTACCTCCCTCCTTCTCCCCTTGACTCACCGTAGATTCCTCCCTCCCTCGCCCTTGACTCATCATAGAGTTCCTCCCTCGCTCTTGACTCACCGTAGTGTCCCTCCTTCGCCCTTGACTCACCATAGTTTCTCTCTCCCTCGCCCTTGACTCACCGTAGAGTCCCTCACTCCCTCTCCATTGAATCGCGGTCGAGTCCCTTCCTCCCTCGCCCTTGACTCACCGTTGCGGGCGTTGAGTCGTTCCCTGGAGGAGTAGACGACGACATGGTTGTTGGAGCGGAGTGACCCCGGCGTTGTCCTCAATGTCCCGTTCACCCCCTGACGCGAGTCTGAAACACCAACACTGAACACCTGAGTCACTGTCTGAAACACCGGAGTCACTGTCTGAAACACCGGAGTCACTGTCTGAAACACCGGAGTCACTGTCTGAAACACCGGAGTCACTGTCTGAAACACTGGAGTCACTGTCTGAAACACGTACATTTAACCAGCCTGAGTCAGAGGCAACACTGAACACTTGAGTCAGTGACAGCAACACTGAACGCCTGAGTCAGAGGCAACAACAACACTGAACACCTGAGTCAAAGGCAACAACACTGAACACCTGAGTCAGAGGCAACAACACTGAACACATGAGTCAGGTCACCAACACTGTACATCTGAGTCAGAGGCAACAACACTGAACACCTGAGTCAGTTCACCAACACTGGACATCTGAGTCAGAGGCAACAACACTGAACACCTGAGTCAGATCACCAACACTGGACATCTGAGTCAGAGGCAACCCTGAATCAGATCACCAACACTGGACATCAGAGTCAGATCACTAACACTGTACACCTTAGTCAGTTTATCAACACTGGACATCAGGGTCAGATCACCAACACTGGACATCAGACTTAGATCACTAACACTGTACATCCTAGTCAGTTCACCAACACTGGACATTTGAATCAGATCACCAACACTGGACATTTGAGTCAGATCACCAACACTGGACATCAGGGTCAGATCACTAACACTGTACATCCTTGTCAGTTCACCAACACTGGACATTTGAGTCAGATCACCAGCACTGAATATCTGAGTCAGATCACTAACACTGGACATCAGAGTCAGATCACTAACACTGTACACCTTAGTCAGAGGCAACAATACTGATCACCTGACTCAAGAGGCAACATTCTTGAACATCCGTAGTCAGGGGCAACGACACTGAACACCTGAGTCACTTCACCAACATCTGAGTCATAAAAGTAAATACGAATTTTCCTTTGAAATAGGATAGACTTATTTATCTCCTGGCTTCTTTTTGTGATGTAAAGAGCTTCTAGTAACTTGTTGTGTAACATATGAGAGTTTTGGAACTTCAAAGTACTGCACTACTAGATCAGTTGGATCATTTAGTCTTTGTAGCAGGCTTAATGGGAGAGCTCAGAGCAGTCCTGTGCATGTAACAAAGGAAAAAGATGTAACAGCGTGTATAAAAAGAAATCAGAAAAATGTCTTTGCTATATATATATATATATATATATATATATATATATATATATATATATATATATATATATATATATATATATATATATATATATATATATATATAAAGACATTAAGTAATTTGAATTTCAGAGTAGTGAGGTGTTTGTGCGAGTCAGCTCGTGTTCATTATACACAAACACAACAATTGGCGCTCCACTTTGGTTCCTGCCACGGCTGTATAACATTCTGTTTTATATGCAACTACCAGTGTAGACGCGGGCTATCTCAACCCCTGGACTTACAGTTAGTGGGAAGGGAACTTGAGCTACGAGAGAGTAGTTTAGGTGTAGGCTCTTTTAGCACATCATGGTTCAGTGGATAAACACACTGGGTGATTATTGTTTTCTTTGAAATACACCCAAACATGACTCAAGTGTGAATTCACATCGGTTGTCGACGAGGATCAAAGAAATGCCTAAGTCACATTGGCTTTCCGTGTCGACCTGAAGTAGAAACTTGTAAAGGTCACGGCAAGGACCATCTCCTCTGCAACAGTTTACGTGTTCTTGTGATGGTAGGAGAGAAAACCATATCTAAGACAGAGAAAGCAATAGTTCGTCTCAACCGAAGCATCGAAGAGTTTGGATTATGAAGGATATATTTAATCAGTCATACAGGCGACTCTAACCTGGGATTCGTAATTCGGAGCTTCAGAAATATCCCACAGGTTTTGCTCCTGACCGCTTATAACTTAATTATTTCTCACCAAACTTCCTCTTCCCACAATTAACTTATCATACAATCTCGTCTTCGTCGTAAATATCCAGTTACATAATGAGTTAATTAGAAAATCATGAGTTCGTTTGCTCCTCCTGTGTTTTGGTACACAGTGGTGATGACAGTGTCTAGTTTTCCCGGGCTCACTCTAAACAGATATCATATACTGTACTAACATAAGTACACACCGCCGTAATTAAACACATAAATACTAAAAAAATAACCACACCGTTATAAACATTTAAACCCAAACACACAATCACAAAAATGAAAAATATAGAGTAAGTGTTTGGTTGAACCATATATCATACTCAAAACCAATTGCAAAAACAAGTTCCAAACCACAACATAACATACTACGTTCATCATACATGTAATGACATCAAAACAATAAATGTTTTTTTATAATGAACTCTGTAAATTCTTTAAATATGCGTTTGTCTAATTCTCCAGAGTTCAGTGTTAAATTTGAAAATTTAAATTGTAAAGAGAAACAGTTTCAATCGTAATTTTCGTTTTCATAAAAGGAAATTATTTCAATGAGGAATAATTTAACATGATTTTACTTGTATCAATTTATATCAAAATCAATAAGAATAGAAGCAATATGGATAAAATAATAAAACAAAAATATTAATGACAATAGTGATTATATATCTAAAGGCGAAAACTTTAATAATAATTAGGTTACTTATTATGCAAAATTAAATGATAAATATGATATTAGTAACGCTGATAGTAATACTTATATATTACTACAACTAATATTATTGCTACTACTACTCCTCCTCCTCCTAATAATAATAATAATAATAATAATAATAATAATATTAATAATAATATGTACTACCACTACTAAAAATAATAATAATAATAATAACGATTAAGAAAATAATAAAAGTACTTTTAGATGAAAGAAATATAAAAACAGAAATAAATTAATTACGTTTTATACTTCTCAGTAACATGGTTGATTACTTGTCCGCTATAAATGGCGATTAATTACAGATAAGATCATGGTATCATCTTAATTTTGGCATTACGGTTCCAGGTATATAGAAACTAATTTATTTGTCGTCACATAACCACCATATCGAGAGTTACACAGCACATAGATGATAATAATGATATTTTAAGAGTCTGAATTAAATTATTACAATGAGCCACTAGAGAGTTTGTGTTGGGGTGAAATACAAATCGATGGTCTCATTAACTCATACAAAGTGGCCTTGGTAGTGGGTGGTTGTGGTAGTAGGAGAGTGACAACAACTTGGTGGTGATAGGAACGTGACAACAATTGGATGGTGGTAGGAGAGTGACAACAACTAGGTGGTGGTAGGAACGTGACAACAATTGGATGGTGGTAGGAGAGTGACAACAACTTGGTGGTGGTAGGAACGTGACAACAACTAGGTGGTGGTAGGAGAGTGACAACAACTAGGTGGTGGTAGGAACGTGACAACAACTAGGTGGTGGTAGGAGAGTGACAACAACTAGGTGGTGGTAGGAACGTGACAACAACTACTGTAGGTCGTGGTAGGAGAGTGACAACAATTGGATGATGGTAGGAGAGTGACAACAACTTGGTGCTGATAGGAACGTGACAACAACTAGGTGGTGATAAGAGAGTGACAACAACTAAGTGGTGGTAAGAGAGTGACAACAACTAAGTGGTAGTAAGAGAGTGACAACAACTAAGTGGTGATAGGAGAGTGACAACAAGTAGGTGGTGGCAGGAGGAGGAACTCACCAGAACGAGACCTGGATGAGTGGTCGTCACAGGGGGGACAACGACGCTCCAGTTGAGGCGAACCGTCATAGTTGGAGGGTCGTCGTGGGCACTTGAGACACAGGCACTTCAGCACCACCTCCTTGATGTACGACCTGAACCTGCCAGTGGAGAGATCGTGTGAGTGTGTAGTGGCTTCTCTCACTCTCTCTCTCTGTTTAGTTATCCCTCTCTTCAGCATCACCTTCTTGAAGCACGACTTGAATCTGCCAGTAAAGAGACGGTGAGCGTGCCTGGTGGCCTCTCCAAATCTTTTTTTTTTCCCTCGCTCTCTCGCACTTTCTCTCCCTCCCTCTCTCTTCTATTTCTGTTGTTACTCTTTAACTCCTTCAATATCCTCTTTGTCTCTCTCTCTCTCCCCCTTTAATATTTCACATGAAACAACAGACAATCATCTGCCTGTCTAAGGAGATGAGGGGATACTTACCTGGCATTCATCCAGTAGTAGATGACCGGGTTGATCATAGCGTTGGCCATGGCCAGCCAGTAGAAGGCCAGGTAAATGTGCTGGATGTGGGCCGTGTCGAGGATCTGGGAGTTGTGGAAGGTGTAGAGGAAGAACGCTTGTTGTGGCAGCCAGCACAGCCCAAACATTGTCACGATGATGATGAACATCTTCACCACCTGTTACATACATTGGTCATATTCTTCTCATACACTCACGTTCTACTCTACAGTCATATTCATTAACTATCTATTGCATAACTAGCATCATCTCTGGTGACGGTATTTCCATCAACTTGTTTAATTTTTAACCAACACCACGTTGATGTCAGGTTTATACTGGTGTTTGAGGACATTACCGCGATAAGATTTCTTCAGCCGCTGTCAGACACATCATTGTAGGAAATGTTGATACCTGCGTTTACGTAATCATCCCGAGAAAGATGTTCTACCCCGATCTAGTACAACAACGTTAATGTGCTTATTCTGGCAAATTCCTTCTCATTGTGGTGGTAAAATTATCCTATTCATTATAAATATTCACAGTGCCTGAATAAATATGATTATGATCACTATGAACATCTCCGCATATTCAGAAAGTTGTATCATCACTACAGCATTATCATCTCGCTGTATCTTTTTTTATCTATTCCCCGCATCTTTAAGACCAAGAGACCCATCATTATCTTCATTAAGAAGGCTTCTATCAGTACTAATTGAAGATATTTTTCTCTCGGCAGAATTTCCATTGAACAGTAACATCATCTCGTCTGGAGTTTCTGGAAATACACCAAAAGGACCTCCCTCTTTTTGGAATACTTTTTATATGCCACCTAAGAGCTAGTTAATATTACAGAAAGGTTGAAGACTTTAAGGTCACTCTTGTATTTGCTGGCTTTATACCACCGATTACTTTTTACAGGTAAACAGAAGAAATTTGGCTTTCATTTTCCAAAATATCTAAATAGACGTAACTCTGACAGTGGTGTAAACTTGTTTGAATTATATCGGCGCTCGATATCGATTCCTCATTGTGCAAGTGTCCGGGGAAGGATCGTTGTGTGTTTCAAAATACCAGCTAGTTTGTTATCCTTCTCATCCTTGATATTCCTATTATTACAAGAAAACGTTGTAGTTAATTTACTCACATATAACAATAATGAATATAGACATACGATATATATAAAACGATATTAATGATATAGGAGCCGAGTTACAGAGTGATTGTATTGACCAGGCACTTACCTTATACTTGGACTTGGTGATCAAATGGACCTGTCACTCACCTGATGATCAAGGGCAGTGGCCGAAATCTAAACTGGCGGTAAGAGGTATCCGTCCTCCGAAGATAATGCTATCCAGGCCGCCACCATCTTGGTCATTGGAGTTAAAATACATGGCGACAGATATTGACAGGCTAGATCTGCCCGACCTTTATATCAATGAACAACTCAGAGAAGTTTTTGATACCAACGATCAGATTCAATTTTACTCGTACCCTCCTGACTCAACCTTCTCATATATAAAAAGATTATCCACTGACGTTATGGGACAAGTTTAAAAATATTAATATCGTACTTGTGAAGACACTTTTTTGAAGTCAAATTTTCGTTCAAGGTTGACTGATAATCACTCACATTAGTGCTCATAATTCCCAGTGGGGGATAGCCCAACGATTAGCCCCCTAACTTATTTGACGCTACTTGGGAGGTGAAGTTAGTTGAGATTAAGTTACAGATTGTGAGGTTAAATTAAGGTTAGAGTGGTTAATCTCAAGTTGAAAGAAGATTTTTCGAGGTGACAAACTTTGTTGCAGATGGCACTTTACCTGTTATTTACACTTCAACACTTTGTCCACCTCTGAGAATATATATTACGTTTCTCCTCAGTATTCGCATTTCTCGGCTCAGTGCTTCTCAATCATCAACACTGGCTCTAAGTCCCTTACCTAATTGAGCAAACCTGTCACTTATCTTATACGTGAACCTGATGATTGAGAGGACCTGTCAGTCGGACCTGATGATTGAAAAGACCTATCACTCACCCTGCGCTTGGACCTGATGCTGGCCGCTTGGCGATCTGTAAGCTCACCAATACTGCGACTACCCCAGAGTTCCCGACCAATAAGGAAATAACACACCAGCATCACCAGCATTGGCAGCAAGTACGTCGTGATGAAGAACACGATGTTGTAGCTGTGTGGGAGAGAGAACATTTTGTTTTAGTTACTTGATGGAGATGGAACCGTGTTATAGGTATGAGAGCGAGAGAACACGATTTTATAGCTGTGTGAGGGAGAGAAAAGTAGATATGAAAAGTAAGTATAGAAAGAGTGAGACCGCGGCAGAACGAGGGAAAAACGACGGACGAGAACTCTCATATGTTTTCCTATATTGATCTATTTTTATCCAATTCTTATGCAGTTCCCATTACATTTTAACTTAACATCTGCTGCATAAATATTAGATTCCCATTTAATTTTTGCCCATATTTTTAAAGGGATCCGATCCTGTCTTTGTTTGTGTTTCCATTATGATACCATCTAAACGTAGTTCAAACCCCAGCTTCTATCTATATTTCTATTTACATCTTCGATCTATGTAATATGTACGTAAAACCAAACGCATATTTATCTCTGTCTATTTCATTCCCATTCTTATTCCAACCCAACACAAATTCCATATTCGATAATCCCCGTCTTCTTCCTCAAACCTTTGAATATACACACAAAAACTTCCTGTCAATCTTTCATCGAAAATATTTCTGCAGAATAATGATATTGCGAAGAGTTTTTGGCCAATGAAGTAAATCTTTTAGATAAAAATACAAAAAATTTCACCACCGATATCAAACTCAAGGGCAAAAATTGGCTGAATGTTCTTGCGAGAAAAAGAAATAGAGGAAAAAGACGATAAGTTTGTATTAAAGAAAAATACGGAGATAAAATATTGTTAAATCTGGCGACACTTAGAGACCTCTCACCAAGATGGCTCCCGTAATGACCAAACTCTCTTGTCGTACATTTCTTTTATCTTTTTGAAATTTTCCGGTTCCTGTTTAATCCCCTTATCTCTTATGTAGTCGACTAACCAACGCTATTATTATTTTTCGATTTTATTTTTTTTGTAAATGAGTATTTTTTTCTGTGAGAAATAAATTTTGTAAGTTCTAAATATTTTTAGATTCTCACATACAGTACAGTATTTTAGGACTACAAAATCCTTAATGAAAGGAATAAAATTCGTACTGATATAATGAATAAATGAATAAAATGAATAAATATAGCGACATTCAGTTAAGTGAAACCTTTACAAACTATTTTCCGCAATGTAGATTTTTATGAATACATTGGGGGAACACAGGGAAGTGTGTGGATAATCTTTCTATTTAATGTTCTCGTCCTTACCTGTTACACGCTATAATCATTTTACATCACTATTACCATCCTCTTTCTTTGTTGGTATCTATTCTTTCCTTTGGTCTACCTCAAGATTTTAAAAGAGAGAGCGGAGGAAGGAGAAATAGTGCCAAATAAACAATGAGTGAGACAAAACTTAGAAGAATGTTGTCATTACGTATAAAAGAAAAAAGAAATGATTAATTATTGGAGATAGTTCAGTGGTGGCGGCTGGTAAAACGGACCTTAGTATAAAAGTATTCTACAAGTCCTAAGATAAGCCTTAATATATGAAACACCACACTATAGAACTAGACATTTTTGTGGTACTAATAAAAAGTATTATTTATCGTCCTCTCGTAACTGTTAGATTAATGATACCTAATTAATCCGACATCATTTCTCATTATAACAAAGGACTGATATAATTACAAAACAAAATCTAATATAATAGAGTTCCTTTGTTCTTAATGATATTGAGTTAATGACAAACAATATCATTAGTGTAATTAGGCACACGGTCAATTTACACTTAAATAACCACCTTACATAAGTATTAATATTATCACTATTAAAAACATATACAATTCCCTTTCGATTTCTTTCTCTTTTTGTCTTACTCGTTTCTTATGTCTGTTGTTATTTTACCGTTCTTTCTATTTCCATCTTCTGTCTGTTATTTTTTATGTTTCCACCTCGTTTTGCCGGTGTATCTATCTCTCTTTATCCCTGTCGTTCTGCCTGTCTGTCTCTTTCTTCCTATCTCTCTTTATTTTTCTGCCTGTCTTTCTATCTTTCTGACTGACGCACTTCCCATCTCTCTCTCTCTACGTCTGTCTGTCTGTCTATCTTCTTATCTCTGTCATTCTGTTTGTATTTTCATTTTCATTTTCTCTGTCGCTCTGTATGTCAGTCTACCCCCCCTCTCTCTCTCTCTCTCTCTCTCTCTCTCTCTCTCTCTCTCTCTCTCTCTCTCTCTCTCTCTCTCTCTCTCTCTCTCTCTCTCTCTCTCTCCATCTATCTCACTACCAATTTCTCTTTGTCGCTTTGTCTGTCTTTCCTCTTATCATTATCGTTCTAAAGCTTCTTTTCTTGTTATACTTGTGATCAAGATCTTCTCACTGGGCAGATAACCAATAATAATATCCTGGCCGGCATTAATGCAACGCAGGTGAGGTCATACGAAAATAAAGAAATAAGAGCACATGATTAGGAGGGATAAATAGAGGATTAGGAAGAAAAGGTAGCAAAAGGGAAGGAAGGAGGGAGAAACAGAGGAAGAGGAGGAGGGGGAAGCAAAATGGAAGGAAGGAGGGAGAGAGGATATCTAAGCTAAACTGATACTTGTCACTAAATACACAAAGGTAGAAATGATCACCTGACGACGAAACTGAGACATCTATGTTTGAGAGAGAGTTCATAATACGGAGTGCATAATAACATAACCATCTTTTATACTGTCCTCTCTCCTCATTCACTTCTTCCACTTTACCCTGGCTTTCAATCTATAGCCCTGCATTGTTATATCCCTTCATATTTTTGTGTGCCCTGAGAAACGACCGTATCTCCCCTGCCTCTCCTCCATTTCTCTCTCTTCCCCAATCTCCTCTTCTCCTCTTCCTCCTGCTCCCCCCGTCCCCCCCCCCTAGACCTCCTTTCCACCACCCCCTCCCTTCTCTATACCTCGTCTCCAATTCCCCTCACATCTCACACATCCTTCATCATCTTTAACATTCCGAGTTTCTCTGTTTTAAAAGATTACACAAATTCTAGACGTGAGAACGGAAGATGATAGCTCGAATAGAGAGTTGGTGAGGAGGGACTAAAGGTTAACTTGGACAAGAACAGACTAACGAACAATAGTATGTCTCTATATAAATGCAGATCTATACAGAGTGGCAATACAGTGTACGTTATTGGCTATATTTCGGTAAAAAAAATAACAACAAACCCAAAGTATTCTAGGATGAGATGTCAACACAAGGTAGCAATAGAGTGTATTAAAGGGGGAATGTTAGAGAATAATGGTGTTGAGGCTTGAAGTCCCGCTGAACGTCTTTAGGGTTACCAGGTAAACAGTTTTTTGGGTGACACCTGAGAAAGCTGAGTTGATATATTAGACAAAAAATCAGTTCATATAAAGATCAATGTCCTCTTTAATTCTGAAGACAAATGAATTGATATATAAATGAATACATACATAAGTAATATAAATAAATATTTACCATATAGAAAATTGATTTGTACCTTTGATATTTCTCTCTACCTGCCAACCTGACTTTATTTATTTGTTAAATTTACTCCACACGGCTTCATATACCTTAACATTCCTCTCTTTATCATCTTTACAATATGTCCTCTTCCCCTGTCCCCTGTCCGTCTCCGTATGTCCAGCGTGTACATATCACATCTCCCTCATACTAGTATAACTATTGGCTTCTGGACGACCATAGGCAGCAGCGACCACTGAGTGTCTGTCCCAGCCAGGTATAACGGAGGTACACGACTTATCACACTTGTGGCAGTATTGACATGGTGTTGGCAGGTGACCGTGCAGGTATTGACTACTTGCTCTGTTGTTACAAAGTGAGAAATTCTCAACCATAAACTAAATGTTGGATATCCCATTGTTATTGGGTGACACTGAAAGAGCATTTATGTTGACTTATTTTTTTTTATTATACTTATAAATGTATATAATGTTAAGTGGCGATAATTAGAATGACCTAAAGTTTCCGCTTTAGTGATACTTAAGATGGTAAAGAGTTACACAGTCATGCTGGAGGTAATGTGTTGGTAATTGGCCG
Organism: Homarus americanus; assembly: GCF_018991925.1. Taxonomy (NCBI): domain Eukaryota; kingdom Metazoa; phylum Arthropoda; class Malacostraca; order Decapoda; family Nephropidae; genus Homarus; species Homarus americanus. The sequence goes on from NW_024735554.1 coordinate 7,856,841, forward strand.
TGTTTTATACGCTAAATGTATACGATATTATATTTCTTAGTGGTTGTAATGTCACTAGATATATTGTACACAAGTTATATTACTAGGGGTTACCTGAAGCAAGACCAAAAATAAGCGAATATTTCTTTTTCATAGGAATAGACACGCGCTACAGGAGGCGAGTGATCCCCATTGCTTATTTTTTGCAGACATTCCGTCATGCATCACAGACAGGTTGTAAAAGTCAACATAAACTATCGTCAGTCGCGTGGTTCTGGGATCACGGATCACAGGTTGATATTATCATTTATATCTCAAACTTATATATATATATATATATATATATATATATATATATATATATATATATATATATATATATATATATATATATATATATATATATATATATATATATATATATATATATATATATATATATATATACATACATACATACATATAATTTTTTTTTTATCTAGGCGAATATGCAAATATTAAGTCGACAGAACTATTGAATTACGTATGTCTCTTTTCACTGACGAGATAACTGGGTTTGCCTTAAGAATGTTGAGGTAATGTGAGTTAAGTTCCAGTTAGGGAAGTAGCAGAGATAGCCAGAATATTCTCTGTGGGTAATATACTTCTTCATGAAGTATATAAAACGTATTATGTGTTTCTTGGGGAGTAGGGTAACTGATAAATATTTAACATGAGAAATACTGGAGATGAATTCTATGAGCGTAGTCATAGACTTTGGCTTATTAACACGCAACGTACAGTATATGCTAACAAAATTAATTAACTACACAATTTAAGACTCATATTTGTACTGCTACTACTAATGTTAATAATAATAGTAAATAATAATAATAATAATTACTTTTTGAAGATAGCCGTCTATTATGTTAATTTCAATATACATCAAATAGGCGAATTAAGCTAACAAACGTAAATAACGAAAAATTGAAAGGTAACTCACATGTGCTCGTGCTGGGAGCTGCTTGTCTGACCGTCTGGCCACCTTAGGATACATCCTCTCCTCACCTCGTCATCCTTGTACCTAAGGGATAGAACCAGCCTTTGTTAGCTCCTGTCTCGCCAAATCATGATCACCACCCGAGGGACGGACCGAGCCCTTGTTAGTGGCATAGGACACCTAAATTATGATCTAAATTATTTGCATACCATTCTCATCTTACCTGTGGAAAAAATGACAATAGAAATTCGTTCATATTCATATAGTATTCCGGGAATGAGGTCGTCATATTAAATTTCACAGCTTTATTTTCAGTAAACCAGAATGACCTGTAAAAATTATGCATATTTAAAATTTGTAATGCTACATTACATTTTCCTGGAAAAAAATTAATGAACACAAATCTACTGTGCGGTCATTGTTGTGGTTTAAATGCGACATCCAAGCTGTCTGCAGGAGTATTTATTGTTCACCTCTTCGTGTGAATTATTACAGAGTATTCAATAAATAACACAACCTATAGTTAGTTAATTCATAATGCTGTAAGTTTTCACACTAAATTTTCTTTGTTCACCTGTACACACCACTCTTGCTTTTCGTTATGCCTGAAACAAAAATAAACACTGTGTTCCGTTAATAATTTTACTTTAAAGACATCAATACACGTTTGATTATTATATTTCAAGGGTTTATGTTACACAGTTATCACTCTGTAATTACGGTAACATATATATTGTTTATTTTTCACTTTTAATGTATGTATTAATGATATGCAAATAGCTTTTACGACGCCTATATGTACACACGCACTTATCACAATCCAGCTTATGGACAATTACTTATTCACCTTTGATTGTACATAAACATTAACTCTAATTATGTTGAAATAAGCACAATCAGAGATCTAACTGTAATAATTTTAATCCACACTGAAACCAAAGATGAAATGCTTGAAAATTAAGTGAGGTAATCCGAGAATGTATAAAAAAAAAGTCGGTCTACGTTTTGTTCTCTGGATTCTTTTATTTTAAGTGGATGATCCCGAGAACTACCTAGACTCAAACGATCTGAGAATATCTTTCAGATATGGTAGGTAAGATTAGGTAACTGTAGATATTGTTGGTATGCTTTGGTCCACGTGCATTATTGTTATTGATAGCCTCGCAGTTTCTATCTGGATGTTTATATAATGTTGCTGTTGAATCGCATACAAGACTCGGGTTAACCCCAGTTGAGGCTCCAGTTGCTGTAATTAGTGTAAAGAAGAGGTTTTGTGTGAAGCGCCTGCAGGTCTTCGTCGGGTATATTAAAAAAAAAGTTATTTTTTTTTAATAAACTAATAACCTTAACAGTTTTATAATAGCTGGAAATTGTACGAGTTAGATTTATTAAAGTATATAATTGTATGCAACTGACTCTCGAGCGGTAGTAATAGTTTTTCTTCTATAGAAAGTCAAGTTATGTTGTTATATTGTAAAGTATTCCTTCAAGTATATAACATCTTAAGGTTATTTTATTTCAATCTGTATCAGTTGTGTACCAAATTATATTCATAATTTTGGTGTTTAAATATTAAGTAAATTGAATTCAGGTAAAGTTTTAGGCCAATTAGATAAAATTAAACCTTTTGATTATAAAGTTTATTGTAAAAAATTAGTCCACGAGGTCAAAAGATTGTTTATATGTTACAAAATTATAAATCGAAAAAATCACATGTCGAAATTTAAAAAAAAATACAGGGATTTTGTAAGATTTTCATCCAATAAATATAAATTCTAATGTTAAGAAAATAAAATTATTTTAGTCTTAAACCTTCGTCCAGCAGTAGTCACGGTGGATAGATTTATATCAGTTGTTGTAAGACAATATAATTTAAAGCGGTCCATCTCCTTTCACCATTAATTGACAATTTCCTCAAGTTAATTCCATATCGAAAGAATCATACCTTCGCCTGGGCTTATCTATGCTCCCCCTGATTCAATTTCAGTCACAACACACGTCATTACTTTTCATGTCAATTATCATTTCTTTTATCATGCCACTTGTAATTCCACGTAAAACGCCACTTAACATGCTGCTCAATCATGCCAGTTCCGCTTAGTCGAACCTCTGCACCGTCCACCTCCTCCTCCCAATACCTCTCGTCAATGGAACTTCACCGTCTCATTATATCCCATCAACCCAAAACCTGGATCACTTTTAAATGTATTGTACGTAACCAAACTTTTATTGCACGTTTATACATTATATTATCATATTTCTCATTGAGTCTATCAGGCAAGATTAGGTTGAAAATAAGTACTTTTCAGTAACTTTATTTCATTTGCTAAGAAAATTAAAACTGTTTACAGGAATTTCATATAATATTAACATAATTTTCACTGCTTAAAATTATTCTTATATAAATGATGGAACTTTTTGAATCCTGTTGAACAAAAAATTTTATTATTGAAATGTTGGTGAAAAAAGTAGAGTTATTTATTGATAAAAATATAATGTTTTAACTCGTTATTATTTCTATTGTCACAAAAGCAGCATTTCACAGTACAGTATTTCACTCAGTATTGTTCGTCTAACTGTATTTTGAAGTACGAATAACTGAGGCAGAAATTGGTATGAAATTCTGATGATGATAATGGCGGAGGCAGTATTGTTAGGGAACATAAATTGGGAATACTATTTTATATAACATTCTGTAACGTGAAACATTACGGTAAAAATAAGGGAATCATTAAAAAATTTGTCGAAAAAAAAAATAAAATGGTAAAAATTACGTTAATGAATAAGACTGAGTGTGTTCAAGAAACAATAAGTGATTTTACTTTTTCCTGCAAATATTATTCATTGACTTATCCTATGACAAATATATTGGTTTTATTAGCCCCTACTGGAACAAATTTCTTCCCATCATTTACCTTGATAACGTTTCTAAAGTTGAAAATTTGATCTTCGTTATTGAATTTTGGTTTATTTTAGTATTCATGGCTAATGACTTCATCTCGTTTATAGTTATCACATTCACATCTGCCACTTAAAAGACATTAGTTGACATCATGAGGTCACGAGATTGAGGTAATGACGGGTGCCTCTCAGGGTGGTCGTGTAGGCATGGTAGTATGGTTGTGAAGGTGTGATTGTATGGGCATGGGAGTATGGTTGTGAAGATGTGATTGTATGGGCATGGTAGTATGGTTGTGAAGGTGTGATTGTATGGGCATGGTAGTATGGTTGTGAGGGAGTGGTTGTGTGGGCATGGTAGTATGGTTGTGAGGATGTGGTTGTGTTGATATGGTAGTGTGATTGTGAGGGTGTGGTTGTGTGTGCATGGTAGTATGGTTGTGAGGATGTGGTTGTGTGGACATGGTAGTATGGTTGTGAGGATGTGGTTGTGTGGGCATGGTAGTATGGTTGTGAGGGAGTGGTTGTGTGGGCATGGTAGTATGGTTGTGAGTGGTTGTATGGGCATGGTAGTATGGTTGTGTGAGCATGGCATTATGGTTGCGATGGTGTGGCTGTAAGGACAATTTTGCATGGGAGGTTGTGAAGGGATGAAAGAAATTGTGTAGACTTGTGCCATTCTGGATTACTAACGCGTGTGTGCGTGTGTTCACATATGGGAAAGGTAGGTAGGCTTTAGTGCAAGTGAGAGCGTGAGTCAAAATAGGACACGTTTGGACCGGAGACAGACACTCAACATTATAAGTTGACCTATGCACAACTCCTGGACTTACGGACACACGGAAAGCCATTACTCATTTTAATACTTTACATTTGATGAATATAAATTGCAAATTTGTCTCTAAAAGTGTTAGGAAATATTATTCGCATGTACTGTAAGTAATTATGATCGAAATCAATGTAGTTTCAAAACAATGATATATATATATATATATATATATATATATATATATATATATATATATATATATATATATATATATATATATATATATATATATATATATATATATATATATATATGCTGATAACCACCACCTGAAGATGTGAATTACACGAAAGCGCTTGGGAACTTCGTGTTTTCTTGTTTCCTTGTGGTATATATATATATATATATATATATATATATATATATATATATATATATATATATATATATATATATATATATATATATATATATATATATATATATATATATATATATACAATGAGTGAATTAGATGGTAAATTGTTGAAAGAAAAAAAGCAGTGTACGAGGCTCCTGTAGATTTTGGTGGTAAAACTGAAGTAAACATTGGACTAAGATGATCGACGCTAATGGTCGCTTTTAAAGGTGAAGTGTCGGCAAATACTGAACCTAAAATAACTTGGCTATTGTTTCCTAAATTAGTGATAATGCAGGAGTGAAACGCGGCTAATGGGTGAAGGTCACACTAAGTTTAACTCATTTGACACCAGACAGGAATGAAGATAAAATTAGGTAGATAATTCTAACACGTGCGTAATATAATAACTTCTTTTCCACTATGTCAATGTTGGGTGTTATTACAATTTCAGCTTCTCGCTAGAGCCACAATTTTAACCCAGTGGTCTTCTTAGTCGAAGTGTTTTGGTGATACTTAGTTGGAATATGAGTATACAAACACGTAGACTACACATCAGCACAAACACAAGTTATAGTATTTAATTTATATGTACTTGATATTCTTGCCAGATGCTTCTGATAACATTATAGAGGGTACCTGCTTACAGTACTAGGACCACGTTTCATATAATATGGAATAAACTGTTGAAATTGAAATTGAATTCAAGTACACATACACACTCAAACAAGCTCGCTCGCATATTTTTTTCAGTATCCCAAACAAAGACAGTAAGATAAGTATGATTTCTAAAATACATGTTTGTATTTGTTGTGGCATCGTGGGTGTTTGCCAAGGCTTCATGGGTGACTAGAAGAGAGACGAAGAATATTTGTGATATTTACACTATTTGGTGAGGTGTATCTCCTCACATTCATATTTCAAGGAAGCTTTATGTCAACCTTTGTGTTATCTAAAGTTTAGTTAATGTTGTAAGTACTGTACATATATTATGTTTTTCTTATTTTCGTTGAGATGTCGTATAAAATAAAGCAACTTGTTGTAATGTAAGAAAACATTAGGAGAACATTTATTTATGACGATCAAGTTCACGTTCTTGTTTGTAAGTTTAAAGTGCTTCTTACGTAAGAAATATTGTTTTTCCATGAACTGAATTTAACGAATCACGTGAATTAGCAGTAACTGAAACGAACTAAACTGCATATTTTCCGGCAGAGAGGAAAGCGTTAAATTGTAAATTACGAGAGATATTTCATTTATTTAAGGATTAGTGAAGCTTTGATAAACACCAAAGGCATAAAGATGCTAATGGATGTCAAAGGAAACCTGGCCTTTGGTGGGGTTCCTTCCGCCAGCAATATATATATATATATATATATATATATATATAGATATATATATATATATATATATATATATATATATATATATATATATATATATATATATAGATATATATATATATATATATATATATATATATATATATATATATATATATATATATATATATATATATATATATATATATATATATATATATATATATATATATATATATATATATATATATATATATATATATTGATATAAAGCCACTTTACGAAAAAAACGGATAAGGTCATCCGAATGTTCACAAATAAAGTTATAATAAAATTAGCCTGTCTTAGAAGACTTCTCAGCTTTTGTTCTTTATCGTCATCCAGTATTCTGGCTCTCGACACAGATGTCTGCTGTCTTCAACCTTCTGAGACATAGTTCTCTTACAGACAAGCCTGCCGCACATAACAATAACAGATAGCATACGTTGATAACATATACCTGAGAGACACGCACACACCTTTCAACACCGTGGATGTGCCTGGAACTCGCTGGTCTGACCAAATAAATAAGATAAAGAGATTCTTGGTCATCGATATTTTTTCTTCTTGTTTATCGTATTCTCTCCTCTTTCTTTTGTTTTTCCTCTCTGTCCGTTCCATCTGGGTTTCCTCTTTTACTGCTGTCATTCAACCTCCATTGTCCCTCCTCGGTGTTTTTTCCTATCATGTTTTGGTCAACCTCTTCTCTCTCTACCTCTACAACTCCTCTTACCAGTTATTATACACATTTTCTTCACAGTAATGTTTTAAGTCCCAGTGATAAAATATTACTACATGGATGTTACTTTACCTGTACTGCAATACAAGCACCTGTACTGATTTTTCTGATAATGTTCTTTTTAATCTGAATTTCATCACACGATAACTAGGGAAAACATTACGAAAAAGAATTCAAAGGAACACAATAGTTTTTATTATCTATGGAAATATGTAAAGTGTCAAGACAAACAAGATGTCTTACCGAGAAAAAAAAATCATATATTTTTAGTAACGTTGCATTTTATTTTGCTATTATTTTTTTTCTTTCTGTCAAAGGATTTTTTATTTAACAACCACACATTTCCACTCCGTTAAAATAGTATTCACTGACGTCTGGCCGAGGTCAAGCCTTTGTTCTCGTCCTGCCGTGCCTGTGACTGCCAGAACTGTGTCAATAGAGGTTGAGGTAGTTTAGTTCTGCCACGCTTTTTGTGTCTGTTTGTATCCTACTGTCGTGTTTAGTTGAAACAGTGTATATGTGTATCTGTCATTAATAGTTCATAATAGTTAGTGATTTTGATTTTCTTCATAAAACTTAGAGGTGCACAATTATTTGACTGATATCACTTGCAAACTTACACACACACACACACACACATAAACGAGAGGTGAATGACACTAACTTTATGTAGTTAGAGTTTACTTCTCGAGTTAATGTATTCACTCTGTGTGGACCCTAATTTTATGTGAATATTCCCAGGGACATAAAACATGGAAGCAATATTCTGATGACTGGTTAACCTCTCTCTCTCTCTCTCTCAGCTTAACGACACGACACAATAGCTAGGGATGACCTACGTGAAGGAGACGGTAGTGGAGTACAGGAGACACGGGAGGGACAGCACCATAGATGAGCTCCAGATCACTAAGATGAAGACTCGCGCCGACGTCTTCGACATCCGAGGTTCCAGGGGCTTGACGATGGCGATGTACCTAAGGGAGAGAAAGCGTCTTTTACTTGTGGCTGAGAGAGAGAGAGAGAGAGAGAGAGAGAGAGAGAGAGAGAGAGAGAGAGAGAGAGAGAGAGATGAATGTTATCTACCTGTGGCAAAGGGAGGGAGTGAGGATATTCATTTACCTATCGTAGGGGAAGAGAAGGATGGGTTGAAAATATATTTTTCCCCTATCGGGGAGGGAAGTAGAAACACCAAAAAAAGTACCTGCATCAACTGGTGACACTGTAACTACTTACACTGACACTGTTGCTGTAGACGATGGTGTTATCACTGAGGTCAGGTGTTAGTGTAACGTAATTAGTAGGGTCTGTGTTGCTTGGGGAAAATTACATAAATGTATTAACAAACATAAACTTGAACTTGGACTTGCGCAAGAAACTGTACAAACACTCACACACTGATATAATTCTCTCTCTCTTATTATATATATATATACAGTATATATATATATATATATATATATATATATATATATATATATATATATATATATATATATATATATATATATATATATATATATATCTTTTCTTTCACACACGCTTTTCACCCTTCCACGTGTCATCAGACCCGCCTCTTTCGCACAGTTTCCTCTCTCCCCATGACGTCATACCTGTCGAATGATATAGCCATCAAGGTGAAGACGCTGGCTGAGATGGTTACGTTGGCCATAAAGTTGCTGATGGTGCAATACACAGCCCCAAATGGCCAGTCGCTGCAAGGGAGAAGTTGAGTATAAGAAAAAACCTTTATGGTAATTGTGAACGATGTCCGTTACATAAAACAGAAGAATAAATTCGTTAAAATAACTATTTTTCTACAGTTACTCAAAAAGTATATGCAAGTGTGCAGTCAATTATTCTTGTTTTAGTTTCTGTAAGGCAAGAAGTTGACCTATGAGGCTTAAGAATAATAGTGAAGAATAAACATTGTCTTTCTACATACTTCATAGAACCGTATATACTTTGTAAGTGAAGCGAGTATGAAGCAGGGAGGTCATGTTACAAGGTATAAGTACAGGTAAGTAGTTGTTAGACACATGATACGTGGTAATAAATATTGTATTAATTTTGGTCCTTATCGGTGGGATTCAAACCGGTGATATGTAGTATCAGACCCCATCTCCCCACCTCTAGAATCAACTGAATCAGTGAGATCCCTTATAAGAAATAAATTAATTTTAGGTAATCGTTCACCAAAGTTAAATCGATTTATTATTTGGTATCACAGGACGGCAGTTACGTCAGAGTTACGAGGATTTTTTTTTCAGTGGTCCTCATCACCAATCTTCTTTCTTTTTTACATCTCAAGAAAAGGCCAAGGGAGAGTGGCGACACCCTTCTCAGAGAGTGCCACACATAAAAATACTTTTACAGGACCTCAAGTTTGGGCCTGACAGTCTTTCAGTTGGCTGGGGTTTCGTAAGACAAGAACCGTCAACTTCTTGTACGAAGATGGAGCAGGATTTTGCAATATTTCCAGTGTTCAATAAACAATAGTAGCTTCAAGAGAGAAAATAAATAGAGAAGAAGGCCGACAGTAAGACAGAGAGAGAGAGAGAGAGAGAGAGAGCCCTACAGTTGGGTTGATTTGGTTTATTAGTGCTGGAAGTTTCAACAGTTTTACTTTTAGCCGTTACAATATAGAATTAAATACAAAAATTTATGGTGATAATATTTTAAAGCCGTGAATTTGGTACGAATATTACAATAGTTGAGGACAGAAAACAATAACAGAATAACTTTGATACATCACGTGTTGGGGATGGAATGATATGACAAATATTGTACGACCAGAAAAGTCAAATTGTTTCCCTTGGGAGGAATCGCTGTGGGGAATTCACCTTCAATTGCGATTTTTTTTTTCGGGAAAGAACCAGGAGCTCTTAGGAGAAAGCGAGCACTGCATCCATTAGGTCGTCGCCTGGCTACACAGGAATATTGGTGACTCAATGATGTGAATTAACAAGTAAGACCACCAGCGAGTCCTGTAACATCTCAATCATTCCTTCCTTCTGGCTCAGTAGGTTACTTTCAGAGGCTTTGCCGGGGATAAGATGACAAGAAGACTAATGCAAACCTCCGAGGAATATCACCTGCAAATTATCGAGACTCTCAGCCACTAGAGACTATATTTCCTGTACATCAGCCATTAGTTTAATATCCCTAGACCCTTAAGCTATTAATTTAATATTTCTGTTTCTAGTATGAAATATTTTTATGTGTATGAAACGTGTTTAGGTTTCCCCTGGCCCACGTAGGTGTTAATCAAATTTAATTGTACCAAAAAGGTCATCTGGAGCCGTAAGTAATGTATCATATCACAGATGTAAATACCCAATTAATGCACTTTTATTTAGAAATGATATTACACAAGTGATGTACAGACTCGTTCAAGATTCTTCGAACACTGTTGGAGACACCTGGCAACTCAAGGCCGTTTGTTTACTGTAGTATGTAGTATAATATAATAGGAAACTACAAAGCCCAACCATTAATTAAACAACGGGGAACTAAGTAACCAATACCCGATAATGTTGTCCATTCATTCATATTTTTTACTCTGTACTATAGTTACCAAACAGCCTTGAGTTGCCAGCTGTCTCTAGCAGTGTTCGAAGAATTTTGAACGAGACACTACATAGTGTAATGCTAGAGAGACAAGTACTGTAGAATGGAAACACAGGTATATTTAAAACTTCACTCGTATTTTCACGTTGCGTACCACTTCATCCCACCTGTTGTAGCTTTATCCTACGTAACGTAAATCTCTATCAGAGGCACATATTAGAAAATATGAGTGTGGGTTAGAAGCGGCTGACTGACTGTCTTTTACGGTTTTAACTCCAGAATACACTAAAATTATTATTTACTAAATAGGGATAATTGCCGATTAAGCCTTAAAAAGTAGCTTGGGTCTTCTGCCGAATAGGGATAAAAAAATATACTGTTGTAATTCAATGGGAATTAATTCGTATATGGTAAACTTTTCTGTTTCACTGAAGGCAACGCACCGTCTACTCTCATAAAATAGCAAAATTACACCTAAAATGGATTAGGTTAGGCTAGGCTAGGGTAATTTTTGTATGAAATTATTCATTTGTATGTATTTTCATTGTCTGTATGATGGATAACGACCAGTCAAAAGTTTCCCCAAAAGTTAAATATAATTGACTCTCCTGGGAGCATAACCATTTAATTAGTAATGATATCTCATCCCCTCATTATACACCTTCAACTATAACTTTCTATCCACTCGGCTACATTTCGAGGAAACTTGGGGCCGAGTTAGCCCAATGGTCCATATAGCGATAAATTGGCACTAGGATGCTGAAGCCAATTACTTGTGGATTCCAGAGACGAATCTACTGACGATATACTGTAGATCCCAAGAGAAAATATCTTTCCCATGTGGTTCTCAATCAAGTGAGTCTCAATTTGTCAGTCACGAGTTTATCTCAGTTGTAAATTTTGTTCGGTTAATCACGAGATATTCACATCGAGGGTTGAAAAAGTCTCCGGACCACAGTAGGAAGGTAGTAGTAATAAGCATCGGTAATGACACATAAGGATGGTGTACTTGTGTTCTCAATCATGCCTCAGTAATCCCTTTAGATGGATGATTACATGGAATTTGTAATCATTTTCTTTCAAATTTTATGTCTTTTGGAGATGATTATATTACAATGGATCATAGAGGATTACAGAGCATCAGAAAGGGTTAAATAGGATGAAAGAGGAGACTGGTATATCAGAGCAGACCTTATGCAATTATTGATGATTACAGATATACAAATTCTCATAAGCTCTTAAAAATTTCAAGAGAGAACAGATAACTAATAATCAAAAGATATCAGTCACAATAATAATACGTCTGTCATTAACACACTTATTGTATTATGTACTCTCCTCTCAGTCCATCATTCAGTCCATTCATCTATGTCTTAAGACGTTTCCGAAAGCTCTTTAATCCTATATAGAATAAAGCTCTAACTTGCCTCAGTTTGTCTCCAGATAGAGTATTTTTTCTATAATGTTATAAGAAAAATGGATGTTGGAAAAGTTCACAATCTCTTTTTTTTCCGGAATTTGGTTGACAGAGGAACTACGGAAAAGTTAGTATAGATTTTTCGTTATATTTTTGGTCGACAGGAATCGTAATAAAAAAAAATTGAAAAACAAAAACAAAGTCAAATGGGAGAAATTTTGAATTGTATACACACACACACACACACACACGCACACACACACACACACACACACACACACACACACACACACACACACACACACACACACACACACACACATATATACACGGAACAATATTTAGTTAGAGACCTTAAGAATAAAACACACACACACACACACACACACACTGGAAACATACAAACAAAAACCTATTAAGACACACAAACTAAAACTTAATCAAGGAAGGAAAATTTTACGCGCACAATCCTATCAAATACTCATATAAACATGCGGCACAAGAACATCAACGTACACAGAAAAACAGATGATTTTAATCCAATAAAAAACGCGCAAACAGACAATTCACTCTTTCAGGTTAAGTTTTTAATATACAAACACACAACAAACTGAGTCTCAAACACAAACAAATCGACGATACACTAAGGTACACAGATACAAACACACAAAGGTATTAGATGCAAACATACAAACACACGATTAAAAGAAAGAAATCAGTATACACTAACAAATTTCACTTCAAATTATAAACAAGGAAACAGACGAAGCACTTGAGGTAAACAGAGACCATGGAATTAAATCAAAGGAAAGATGAGAGTAATTATGAGATGATACCTGTTAAAATAGTCTAGTGATGTATGAGTAACCTGCAAAGAAACACGAACATTTATACTAATATATATACACACCAGCGACAGACATACACGCACTATCTATTTTTATCCGACTAGGTAAATATAATTGAATCCGTATAAAATATTTTTGCATTTTAGATGATGTTTATTAGACATCCAAAATTTGGTGAACACAGGGGCGGGACGTCTTCTTCACTCATAATATTTACAGTATATTTACTAACAGAATTACCTGGCTTCGTTGGGTTATGTATATATTGTATAAATGTGACTGTATTAGTCTGCCATACGTGACACGGGTAACCACTTCAACCCAACCCAACCCAACCCAACGTAACGTAACCATCTCCCGCAATCGTCATGGCAATATATCAGACTGGGAAGATTTTTGGTTCTTACCCGGGCACAACCTTGGTACCCATGTGATGTGTGTGTAAAGTTTCAGGTCTCTAACTTTATTTCTGGAGCCATTGTTTTCATAAGTATGCATCGTCACTTATAAGGTAAACAAGGAAGGATTAAGTACCTAAACTTAGTATTTGCCAAAAAAGTTTGTTGTACAAAAAAAAAATATGAGTGGTGGAAGGTCTGGTAAACATAAGATAATTTGAGCCAGCACTGGCATATACAGTATAATATTTACGAGGCAGGACTGAGCGCTTTTCCATATTGGAAAATACCAGAGGCGATGATGGGTGGTGTCGATGCGAGGCTGTATATTTACTACCTGGTGAAGCCTCCCTCACTCATCCTGTAGCTCGTGTTATATGCAGCACCCATAATCTATAGTGTGCGTGTGTGTGTGTGTGTGTGTGTGTGTGTGTGTGTGTGTGTGTGTGCTGCATCACGCTGCCAGTGACCCGGGCAGTCATCGTGAGCTTTAACAAAAACAATCCATCAGCATAGCCTGATGAAAATACTAAATTATTTAAATAGTTATCGATAGAAAAAATTCATTGATGATTTCGACGTAGGAGGATCAGAAAGAGAATCAAATAACGAACGAACTTCATATTAATATAATTTTCTTTCAATATATTGTATAGAGTAAAATTAAGATAAAACGATTTTTAAACTTAATTTCGGACACGTCACCCAGAGTATATCGTAAGTAAGGCTTGAAATTTGGTCATTTGGATGCAAGACATGACAGTGTTTCGACGGGTATAAACATAATGCACAATGGCGAGCACTACAGAGGAGGTGAAGGAGGTGGGTGTGAGGAGTGAGGAGAAGTTAAGTAGGTATGAATCAGCGGAATATGAAGAAGAGATGAGGGGTAATGGAGTAATGGAGGGAAAGAAAGAGGAGGGAGGAAAGAGGGAAAGGAGGTGGAGAAGAAAGACTGATATTGACCATATCTGTTCGAAGAATTATGTGATGTGCATTTTTCTTCTTGTCTTTCAATGGATTTGAATACATTTTGTTTATTTACGTTGTTTATTTCTGGCTGTCCGTCTTATGTGTCTGTCAGCATGATCTCAGTTTATAACACTATATTTGCCTCGCCAATTGACCTATAAAAATTTTACGAGTTTTTCCACCATTCACCTCCCTCTCTGTAGTTTCAACCACAATGTTCTCCATTTTTCTGGTTACAGAAAACCTACCATTATTATCCGTACAAAACCAAACCAAACCTAAACTAACCTTAGCTAAACTAATCTAACCAAAACTGAGCTAATTGGTCACGCTTGTACTGGTATCCTTGTACGAGGTCCACCTCACTTGAAATTCTTAAATAATGAAGTGCTGTACATTTTCTGTGAAACTTGACATGGAATACAACCTTGTAACAATGTGAGAAAACCTTAAAAGAGAGAGAGAGAGAGAGAGAGAGAGAGAGACGTCGAAGATGAAAGAAATTTTTTTGTTAACGCTGAGAAAGGAATATTGAGCCAAGTCTTACTACCAAATTTTACAGTTTTGTTTTTTTGTTTTTTTTTGCTTAGCTGAATATTGATTGTCCCTCTTGTTTGAGTTTTTTGTTTGCGATTCTTCCATGCTTTGTTTGTGTTTGTAGGATGACTTTTGTTTTTGTTTGTGTTACTACGATGCCCGTGTATTTCTATTTGTATGTCTGTTATATTGCCTTGTGTGGCATTTACCTGCCTGTATGTGTGCACGTTTGAGATAACACACTTGATAGTGAAGAGTTTATAATGTAATATTTCAAATTACACGTTGCTGTAGAAATCCACTTAAATTCTCCTCACAGTAAAACAATTGTTGGATACTCTTTTGCTTCTTGTCTGGTGAAGAAAGTTTGTTTCCACTTTACTCGACAAGTTATTTTCCCGGTAAAGTGAGCGTTTTCCTTAAAGACAAGCTGCTCTGGCCACAAGGACAAGACGAGAGACTCTTTGAAACTAAGATAATAGAAACAAGAAAATTATCTTCGTAGAAATATTAGTTAAATCTCCAGAGAAAATGTTGTGTTCGTAACTAATCTTATACAAGAGATCATCTTAGGTGCGAATGAATAATAAAAATTAACTTTTAGGTCAAAGTTAAACAGATACAAGTCCTTCACAAAATAAAATAAGCGTATCCGTATGGGGGAATCTGGAGAAGAAAAAAATCTGTATGATTATTAAAGAGGTCGTTATAGCTTCACAAAGCTGTTGAAACTTTCTGCTAGGTTAACTGTCCATAAAAATGTCATTAGATAAATGCCCGAGATAATTCAGTCTCATTATCCAGCTCAACCTTAGTAGATCATAACTGATCCCATTACAACACGTTTGTCACTTAATGACTAAATTCACGCTAACAACATAATAGTCTTACTAGTTAACGAGGCTATAAAGAATACCCCCCAAAAAATTTCAATTAGTGAAATTAGATATTTTTGATGAGTGTTCACTACGACGGGGCTATTCTTTACCTGATGAACTAAACTCAGCCAGGAGCCACGCGGGACCTTCCTGGAGACGACAACCTTTGTACCACGAAGGAGGGGCGAACAATGTTAAGACACTTTGCTTATCGTTACACCAAATAATTGTTCTTTCAAATATAATATAAAATAAGGATATTTATAGTAAATTTCGTAATTTCACTAAATATTGTCGAGCCTTCATGAAGAAAATATTATCTTTCATGTCAATATTAACTCCACCTGATTAAAGTTGGGAGAGTTACAAGACCTCCATGTTGAAGGTTTGATTGCTTTAGAGTATATATTTTTCTAACTGGAATTTGCCTTCAAAGAACCATGGTATCATCTATGTATGTTTACTTATCATCATTCAGCTTTAGACTTTGATCAGAAACTTATAATTAACGCAGGAGTAAAATGGGTCAGCGTTACAGGCACGTGCTATGTGATGCTGTACTAAGTTAATTCATTAATGACGAACGTTGGTAGGTTCACCTTCAGTATACGGATTTATAACTCGTCTACAAGTGCTGGCACATGTACTACTTTGGTTGAGATCATATATTATGCTCCAGAGACGTTTACAGTTCCTTTTTTTTCCCTTTTCCGAAAGAATATTACGTTCATTTCTTTTTGTTTCACTAAAAGCCTGTCAGGATTTTTCATGAAGTAAGAGAGACACGTATTCTCTCCCGAGTCTGAAACAGTGCAGTTGAACAGTAAGGACGTTTATGAGGTGCTTCCAACATAAAACACACCTAGTTGTTGAGAAAGGCTGGCGAATATTCGTTTGGTTTATCTTTTATGGCGGTGTTGCTTACAGAACAAAATTAACGTTAGGCGCTGTTGAGTGTTTGTACTTTACATACTATATCGAGGAAATTTCTGCATGTAATAGAAAAAGACAAAAGAGTCATAAAGATAACACATTTCACCTCACAACCCATAGATCCTCTTATGAGCACATCTTTACTATATGGGATACCGAAAAAATCTTAACAATTACACACCTGACACTTGGAAGCTGTATGAGTAAATATACACCTGAACCTTGACAACTGTGAGTAAATATACACTTTAACCTTGACAACTGTGAGTAAATATACACTTTAACCTTGACAACTGTGAGTAAATATACACCTGAACCTTGACAACTGTGTGAGCAAATACTCAAACACAAACATATCCACAGTCGTCATATACAAGAGCAGTAAAAAAAAGGTTTTATCAGCGTGTTGAAGGAACTGGACGATATACAGCTGCTTTTTCTGTCTTCCCAAACCTTCTCTGGATCAACGCCAAGATTTTCCTCTCTCTCTCTCTCTCTCTCTCTCTCTCTCTCTCTCTCTCTCTCTCTCTCTCTGGTATAAAATTGTGGGCAGAAATCCGAGAGTGTGCGGCCAAGAGATGAGGTGACTTGGTGGAGCCTCTGAAGTGTATATAGATGGGGATGCCGAGAGAACAGCTGAGAGTTTATTTCTTTTATCCACGTCTCTTTCTCTCCCTAATCTAACAGGGATAATATTAATCCCAATTATAATATGAAGGTTTAATTATTCCGAGTGCCGCAGAATCATTAGTCTGTGTACACACGGATATGAACCAGGACTAATTATAAAATATCAATAGCACGTTTATAAAGAACACTAATCTGTTTGTATTGACTAAATGAGGCTTTGTCTCGATAACCAACATAACAGGTACACGTAATAATACACCTGCTTAGTATTCATGACAAAATGAATTATAATAACTATCTTTGCGGCATTATTATTATTAGGTATCTACAGTGTTTGTTTTGTTGAGAGAAGGGGAGGAAAGTAAAAAATAAGAACTGTTTGCAATAGGAATATTTGTATGTCCGTAAAATTCTTTTACCAGTGGGCAAATAAATCTTAAATGGGTTCTGATTATGTTCAAAATTGGCATATGACAAGATCTTGATGTGAAAATGTTTCGTGGAATTCATACAATTTATTTTTGGATTTCGAAAAGCAAAAAAAAAAAAAACTGGTCTGATGCTGAATAGACCGAATAGTATTAATTTCACCAAGAAGCCATTGTATAGTTTTCATAAGGGGCACACTCGTGTATACAATCCCTTCTATGATCCAAAATTATTACCACCTAAATATTGAATCGAATAATAATAATTATAAGTAGTTCCACTAGGATAAACTACCTGAGGCTAATAGTGCCACCAACACTAACGTTATTACCACCGGGACAATCATATGCACAGTACAACTAATATTGGTTCTATCAATATCATTACGACAACCAATGCCAGAACAACCAAGACAATCAAACCAATCACAATAGCTTCAACAATTTAACCAGCTCGTAATCCCCACCACCACCATAAGCACCAAAACCACCAACCTGCACAACTATTACCATAACCACAACCAAAAATCATTATATCACGACCACACCACTACCATAATCGCCATACCACGACCACACCCACCACCACAACCACCACACCACCACCACCACACTACTACCACCATAACCACCACAATCACTATAACCACCACACCAAAACCGTCATCACCCCACCATATCCACCACCGTAACCTCCACCTTACCACAACCGCCAGCAGCACACCTTAACCACCGCAGCAGCACCACTACCACCACACCACAACCAACACCACAACCACAACAAACCACCACACCACAACAAACA
Source organism: Homarus americanus (assembly GCF_018991925.1). Taxonomy (NCBI): domain Eukaryota; kingdom Metazoa; phylum Arthropoda; class Malacostraca; order Decapoda; family Nephropidae; genus Homarus; species Homarus americanus. The sequence continues at coordinate 7,875,376 of NW_024735554.1, forward strand.
ACTACACCACAACCACCACCACACCACAACCAACACCACACTACAATCACCAACACCAAACCACAACCACCACTGCACCACAACCGACACCACCACCACCACAACCCACACCACAACCACCACCACACCACAACCACCACCACCACACCACAACCACCACCACACCGCAACCACCACCACACCGCAACCAACACCACACTACAATCACCAACACCAAACCACAACCACCACTGCACCACAACCGACACCACCACCACACATAAACCACCACCATACTTATATCAACCTTTCACGCAGTTATGGCCATTAACCTCATCAGTATCATCAATTTCCAATACTAAGTGTTATTGGAAACTGGTTTTCAGTCTTTCCCTCTTGTGGGCGATCCTCTTGTTCATCACTTTAAGATTTTTTTTTTTAGGAGTGTGGGGTAGGGTAGCGGTGTTGCTCGAACGTGTCTTGGCTAAAAAAATGTAAGTATGGTGCTGTTATAGGTTACAGGTGTATCGTGTATACTGTGGTAAAGGCATAATGGTGCCCTCTTTGTTTTGTGAAAGAGAGAAAAATGATGGAAAATAGAAAGAGTGAGTGATAATAACAGGAATAGGTCAAATAGAATACATACACTTTTAATGAAGTATTTTTCACTCATTCTCTTTTATATATGATTTTTTTATTTTTGCCAATTGAGTATTTAAAAAGTCATAAAGCCAAAGGAGATATGGGAAGTGTGTTCTGTACCGGGCGCTACAAAAACAAATAGATAAATAAAACCATTCGTCATTCGAACTTTAAGACTCGGGTAGTGAGCTTATAACATCACTAAGGTTACCTTGGTGAAGAAACTACTCCTATCAGTGCCACGTTACGTCGGAAATTGAGGACAAATACAAGTATTACTTTGAGTGAGACGCCTAACGATTAAGTAACAGTTGCCTTAGGTCACTAATCAATGAAAATAAAGAGTGTAAAGTAGAGCAATAAACCAGATATATTCATGAGATACCCACCACGGAAACACCTGGTAATATTTTGAAGGAACACCAAGGCCAGCTCACAAGGAATAATGAATGGAAGAAAATTTGTGATATGGTAACTAGTGCATCAAGTCATGAATATTTAGTGTATTACATTAACGATCACAATGATAGTTGTATAGTGGACACTAGCAGTAAGTGAACGGTGCATGAACTTTAATTTTTCACAAACAAGCTTTGTGAACTCGAAATAAACGATTGAAAGAAAGTGAAGTAACTAGCACCATTAGATTGACTCTGCGGACCTTAGGCACTTCACACCGACCCTCCAAGACCACTCACTCCGCAACCCCCCAAAATCGTCGCTGTATACATACACCCATCACCTTTATCACTGTTGGAACAGATAAATCACTACATTTAGAGTTTACCCAGAAGTTGTACACAAATCATAATTCAGAAGACAGTTTCCGTCTCCCTAGAAAGATAGTGAGTTGTATAACTGTTTTTAGCTAAACTTAGAAAAAAGTAATACTTCCGCGTCCCTGCCAAGTGTAGGTCGACGCTTCCACACTTAAAAAGTAATTGCATAAGATAGTTATAGCATCCAAACAAAATGAATAAATAAATATATAGATAACAAATATGACTCGAAGCTCCTGAATTTCCAGCAAAATATCCCCTCAGGCAGCAAAGCCGGGGTCTTTACATGTCATAATGTAAGCCAGGTCACCACAAGGGGTACGTAGGATGAGGTGAGCCTCCATCATTAAATTGAAATTGTAAATTAAAGTGTCTGTTTCAAAATTATCGACAAAGATATTTAGTTGGCGTCCATTAACTTCTTGCATGATAATAACAAATATTTAAATTTGTACCCACATTGTTGATAAATAATTGAGATTAATCTGCTAAATACCTCATAACACGAGCATGGATACCTAACCTGATGAACGAATAATATTTGATTCTCTAAGTAATGGGACAGGTAACGTGACAGACAGACAGACAGACATACAGAGCCACAAGAAAAGAATTGTACCCTGGATGAAAATTTATGTTAGCATGAAAAATTATTGTAATTTCGAATATGCTTTGTTGTCATGTTCTTTTCTTGAAGTTTACATCGGCAAAACTAACTAAAATGGAGTATAGTCAGCGCTTGGAATATATGACATAAAAAAATTGAATAACCGAGAGAAAATCATAAAAATGTAAATGTCTGTGGGCTTTTACGTGTAATCAGATGGGTTATGTTACCATCCGTCAGATACCAGACAGCGATGACGTCTATCGTTCCAGCCCTGACGTTGGCCCCTTCCTTCCCTGCATTCGCCTCACGCGCTGTTCGTCAGACCCAACATTCACCTCACGTGTATCCCCGCTTTGGGGTACAGTATATGGTTTCAAGTGTCCTAAATAAAGCTGAAACTCCGTGAGAGGCATCGAATTGTGCTCACTTACTATATACTTGTAGAATTTGACCTCCTTTCACCACAATACGGCGTTCTAGTTATGTTTTATATTCAACTCCCCCAAACACAAGACGTTTAGATTCTGGTTGTTTTTATGGGTCAATTACGTTGTAATGGTTTTATGATCTGGGTATTAGAGGGCATCCTATAATACGTACAAGAGATAATACACGCATGCTTGTTGACTCGCACATACACGGCTAGATGTAAGAATTAACGCAGTTTGATTTTTCTTTAATTTTAGCGAATCTGTGAAAATCAGTTGAGTTAGACTAAAATTGGTGGTTTAAACAACATTCCATTGAAAATTTGGAATTCTGCTCGATTTCCAAGTTCCATTAAAACAGACGGAATAGATCCAAGGAAAAAAAGAGAGAATGGGAAATTGCGGACGAAATAACCAGAGAGAGAGAGGGGGAGGGGGGTATTTATTCATGGGATATATCAGAAGCACTTTGAAGTTGATAATTTCTGATGACTTTATATTAGGTGTTACGGCAAGTAAAACACAATTATGAATACTTATTCTTGTCTCATTTCTCTTTGCGCTATATATATATATATATATATATATATATATATATATATATATATATATATATATATATATATATATATATATATATATATATATATATATATATATATATGTGTGTGTGTGTGTGTAAATAATTAGTTATGTTGATTAGGACATTTTTATAGTTTTGTCTTCGGTAAAGACATTAAGTCTTGGGTTATTGATTTTATATGAACAAGGTTGTCATTAAAGGATTGGTAGATCACCCGCCTTGGTGATTCTCGAACTGGTCTGAGATTTTGTTGTAATTATGTCTATATACAGAACGTAAAATCCACAGCTATTTTTTCGTGTTATCGAACTGATGAGAAAACATGGGTACCCAATCTCATCCCACGACAAAACGTTAACAAAAACCATGTTTTCACAACTCGCTATTATTTATATGCTAATTCTGTTACATGCTTGTAACTCCGTCATTGACCTTCGTGTTCCCAGAATACAAGAAAAAGTTATCATTGATTTGTTTAATATCACTGCGAAAATCTGCCCTAACGTGACCGTAAGTATCGATAATATTTTCCCTCAATATTTATGTCGATAAAAATAGTGTAATCATTCTCTAAAATGCCAAGAGATAACGAGAACACAGTTGCCTGAAGACTAAAAATAATAAAACAGAGTTGAAGATAATGATGACAGAGCATTTTATAAACACAGGTAGGGCGGAAATAAAAGATATGGAGAGGGAGATAATACCATATTCTTCCAGAAAAAAAAATTATATATATATATATATATATATATATATATATATATATATATATATATATATATATATATATATATATATATATATATATATATATAAATATATGTATATATATTATAAACCCATGATATATTACATTATTAATTTTATATATCACTCGCCGAAACGATTCAGCCTGGGTCAGGTATTCACGAATTTTCACTTTCTGGTCGTATGTATGCTGGTCCTTTTCCACCTGTCCATATATTTTGTGCTGCTGTTAAAAAAATGAGAATGTCTGTATTTTTTTACACCTGGTTAATGGTTTTCACACCTTTCTATTTTCGTTCACTGTATGCGTAGTGTACCACTATGTGATAGATTCATGTACGTGTTAGATACTTTTAATTTTAAATACTGTGGGAAAAACAGTTCTTCTTATGCTGGAAGATGAAGAAAAAATATAAATATAATATTATTTTGCTCTGGAATGTTAGTTAAGGAAAGCGGAAGAAAAAAATTGTAAGTGAAAGATTGAAAGAGAGAATGGGAAATAAGAAAAAGAAAGAGAAAAGAAGAATTAGAAAATGATCAGAAGAAAAACATGATGAAAGAAACCAAAAAGAGAAAGAATGAAAGCGAAAGAGAGAAAGGAAAAATACGAGAGCGAAAGAGAAATTGAGAAAAATGGAATGAGTGAGAAAAAGAAATGATCCATAAACTAGAGAAACAAAGAGAAAAAGATACATTTGAGAGAAACAATATATAAATGACAGGAAAAGCAAATCTCATAAACTTTTACTATAATTGCTGATATTGACTCTACTTGATTACTGGATACAAATACATTTTTAATTAGAATTTAAACAAAGGAAAAAGAAAGAGAGGAGAATTAAAAATCTAATAGGTAGAGACATTGAAAGCATGAAAAACATCACTAATATAACATTGTTTGGGGGATTATCCTTCCGTGTTTACCTTATTGGTCCTGTAACAAGCATGGAGATGGTTATGTTGAAAACTAAAAATGCTTACAGGAAATGTGCTAAAGAGTCATTAAATATGTGTTTTTTTTAAACCATTTTCAGATTGTTTTTATTATGTGTATACAAAGTAATTCAATTTTAAAAACACACACACAGACTTTGGAAACGCCCTGTATATGCATGTGTGTGTGCATATAAATGAATTTTAAGAACCCTATTGTGTCCCGGGAATACTTTTTCGTTTTTCTTCTGGAGAATTTTAGTTTGTTTTGGTTTCCTCTATGCTTGATTGAAAATCTTGTTATCTGGATCGAGCGATGAAAGGACTAGATTTGACTGCACTCTGACCCAAAAAAACTAGATTCAGATCGGGAAACTCGCAAAAAGAATTCGTCTACCCCACAGAAGAATATTAAAAAGACCATGAAACATTGAGAAATAAACCACGATGTGATTAACTGAGTGTAAGTAAAGAAAATCAATTTAAAATCCTGACTCAGGTTTAACGTGAAGAATTATTGTATTCAAGTTTAATTTAAAGTTTCCCTACAGAGAAGTGCCAGCCTTCCCAGACGATCAAAGTGTGTCAATTGCAAATGACTTTTCCCATTTATATCAATACAAGGCGCTGGGAGAGTAGAGTGGTCACATTAAGTACCCGAGTGAAAACATTATGTCCATATTTATAAACGAGAAGAAACTTGCCTTTTTACATAACCCGTGACTGTGAGAATTTATTTGGTTTTCATCTTGTTTTTGATTCTCCTTTTTAATGCAACTTGTTTTTTACTTGTTCATCTTATGCTTCCTGGTTCTTTTCCCTTCTTTATCATCTTTAAATTCTCGTGTTAACACCTTTTATGTAATAACCGTCAACCTTCCTCTTGCTAAAACATTATACATTTTTACTTCCATCTTGAACCTTTTATCAAAAGTGAACAATTAAGGTAATTGGTGTTGTTCACACACGAGGGGATGAATAATAGACCCTTTTGATCCTGTAACTTCTATTGACTGATGAAGAGTGAAAGTAGCTCCTGTAGGCCTATTAGGGACTGTGTGGATAAAACACTCTTGAGACAAGGGAGGCTCTGTCCTTAACCGCCTTCACTTCCCCGGCTGGGTGGACGAGGAGTAACAGCGATCCTTGAGACAGAAAGCAAGAGGTGTATCCACCTGGTTACCGCAACCCTATTTAGAGCGCCATTGATATAGTAATCAATTAATCAGTCAAAGTGTTATATATATATATATATATATATATATATATATATATATATATATATATATATATATATATATATATATATATATATATATATATATATATATATTAAATACCTTTCATAAATCAGGGAGTCTATTCCTCAGACATAAATAAAGAAAAATTACTAAATGATCAAACTGTCAATTCTCAATAGTTTCAGAGTTACAGCACATGACAGGTTTGGTTGTAATGTGATGAAACCTATATGGGGTGTATATGAAACACCCAATACACTGTGCGAGTGACGTTTATTAACAATAATAATGCCACATGATTTGTATTGGTATTAACATTTAGAGGAAATGTTCAAGTTCAGCCTCTCTTGCTCAATGTAGGGCTCAGCCCGTCGCACTAGTGAGTGTCGCACACGTTCAAAGACCCTAGGAGTGTTGCAAATGTTTGTCACACTGTCCTGTACACGGCACCACAATTCCTCTCGGTTTGCGAACCTCTGTAACATATACCTTGCTTTTTATGTTATCCCACAGGTAGCAGTCAAGGGGATTTATGTCAGGTAATCGTAGGATTCACCACATTCCCACCAAAACCTGTCATGTGCTGTAACTTTGAAACTATTGAGAATTGACAATATGGTCATTTGGTAATTTATCTTTATTTATGTCTCAGGAATATACCCCCTGATTTATGGAAGGTATTAACGGAACACCCTGTGTAAACTCGGTCACTCAGCTTTTCCCTCTAACTCTCCCGCTCTTCCTCTTTTTCTCTCTCTCACCATGTCAAACATCTACCCCGACAGGTAGTCATCATTTGGTTGGTGGTGTTATTCTAGCCGTCTCTCAGGAACACCCACATTTACGAGGAACATAAAAACCTGAGGATTTTTTAATTATTGCTTTGAAACAAAACACCAGAAGAACGTGACGAAAAATGGGCGAACGGACGAATCACATTTCTCAGTATTATCTCCAGGGACCGTGATGACTTAATATACTATGTCTCGGGTTTAATATTATATACATATCTTCCTAACCAAAAATAAATATGACGATATTATCCCCAACACAATAAATCACGTCTAACCTCAACGTTACAGCTACTCAAAGCGAAATCGTTCCTAAAAAAGTATTATTTACAGGCGTCAAACATAATTGTGCATTAAGCTTCACAAAGTTGATTTGATGTGAGTAATGGGCTGAAAATACACAATGAACAGAAATGAAGTAAATTACATAAGGAGATAATAGATAGTGGCTGATTTGAAATAAGCTTTCAGGTCAAGAAGAGGAGGAAACATGGGATTAATACTTAAAACTGGCTGGAGAGGAGCTGGTCTTATCCCTGACGCAGCTGTGGTGTTGTACAGCGGGACGATCACAGGGAGTTGTCGGCATCCCTGACGCAGCTGTGGTGTTGTACAGCTGGTCGGTCCCTGTTTACGCGGTATCGTCGGCCCCCTCACGGTAGCGGCGATGTTGTTCTCACAAGGGTCCAGGACTTAGCACTTCGGTGTTAATAGGTACAGGATGCCGTCTTCCTCCGCCCCTCGTATGTCTGGTATCTTAATGGTGTTTCCCCTGCCAACACTTGATTCCAATCTTTTCGTGTTGAACCTCTCACTTGTGGTATGTTGATCAACAATCCTTGCACTGATTTCCTAGTGGGAAGGGGGGGGGGGTTTGAGGGGAGGAGAAAGGAGGGTGGGTCCTTCCTGGCTGCTCCTGGGCTGGGTCGCCAAGGATGATGTCTATCCACAACACGGTGGTAGACGGTCGTGTGTGTGGGTGTGTAAAATTATTATGTTTTAATCTGTAAGTTAAGGCATCTCTGGTTTGTTCGTGGACGGCTCAACGAAATGTATGTACATCTCTTGCTTTTTCCCTACAACTTTCTCTCAAGATTTTTCTTTCTAATTAACTTCATTTCACTCTCTTTTTCTCTCTTTCGGATACACTTTTCTCTGTCTTTTATCTTTGTTTTTAACACACTTTCTCTTCCCCTCTCTCTTTCTTTTTATCTGTCTGTCTGTCTCTTTCTCTGACAGTTTTTATCTCTTTATTTCACCCTGCTACATTTTCTCTTTCTCTTTATTACTAACACTTTTCTCTCTCACTCTCTCACTACACCGGGCAGTATCTCTCAGCTTGAGAGTGTACAATGACATTATCCAATGGCACACTACTGTCATACTGGCTCACTGAGGCTCCAGTGATGAGGGACATAAACACTTAGAAAGATAATTAGTGTATGAGAGAGAGAGAGAGAGAGAGAGAGAGAGTAGCTCCTAAAATTAATATCAAGGATACCTACTTTTCAGGTATGCAAAAAATGGCTTAGTTTTTGTAACCAATTTATCTCACTCGCACTCTCTTTCCTTCTCTTTCGTAGGTGGAGTCATGAGCTTAAAATTTGAGTATATACGATCATTATGAAGTTAGAAACAATATTCAATTATATCAGATGACATCAAAATGGCGAGTCTGATCATTTGAGTGAGCGTCAGTAAAGTAATGTTTGATATTCCTACAGAGGCCATTTAGTCTTTTTATTACACCGGATTTTAATTTTATAACTTTATTGGGGTTTCTATGTAAGCATTGTGTAGGACGAGGCAGCTTACCTGGTATGGAAGCCAGAGTAAATCACATCCAATTTACATCCATAAAATATGTTCAAGTTTAATTCACATTATTGAGGCCAGCCACTGAAAATTGACCTTTCAAATTTTTTAATGAGTAAATGTGTGTTTAACTGGATTATAGTGTATCATTCTTTGAGCTTATTTCATACTTGTTTTGAAGCTGGACAAAATGAAATTACCTGTTGAAACTGATATCCTGAAAGTAAGTTTGTGTGACTGAGAGCTAATTTGATCTATAATGTATAAGTAAGGTAATCAACAAAGGAGTACAAGCTAATGGCTCAGTGAGAAGTTTAAATATTCATGAGACGATTAATATATCATGAAAATGTGTTATTTATATAGAAAATAAAATAATAACTAAAGGCTAGCGTAGTTTAAGATAACAAGTCGTAGGTTTATTCGATGTAATTCATAACAAAACAGTACTGATCATCCTTGTCAATGAACAGAACGGATGGTAAATTATATGAGCATATATTTGTGAGTTTTTCTTGTTCTCTATTTAGTTCGATGCAATGAAAACTAAAGGGACAACTCTGTACACACAACTTCATGCTCGTTACCTTGATGTTCTTACGTAATATTCCTTTAAGCCATAATCACTGTTGTTTATATCTTAAGCATGTTACATTATGGCATATACATATTCATAATGCCCTGAAGTATTAGTAAATATAACACAAGATAGAAAGCATTTTAATATTAGTATTCAAATGCCTCAGGTCTATTACCTCTCATGTTCTCTTCTCTTAATCTGAATAATCTTATGTCAGTACATTTGAATAGATAATTGGATGTTTGTTTTTAATTTTAACTATATAATTATTTATAAATATTTGCTGCTTTGCCACATAGCACCACCAAAGCCATTAACACCACAGCCACCACCAAAGCCATTATCACCACAGCCACCACCACCACTACCAAACGCTAACACAGCCAGCAGTACCACCACCAAAGCTAACACAGCCAGCAGTACCACCACCAAAGACATCACCACCACAGCCACCAGCATTATCACCTAAGCCAATACCACCACCATCACCATTGCCACCATAAACACTACAATCACCACCATCATCATCATATATTCCACCACTAGAGTTGAGACAATTTTCGTTTCTCGCGCGTACCATCAGTTAAAAATTCCAACGAGCATTTATTTCCAATCTTTATTTGAAATTATTTTTTCGATGTTTCATAAAGGAAAGTCATCTTTATAACCCCAAGAAACCTGTCATAAGGTAACAATACTAACCAACAAGTGAAATAATGATCTTTTATCATTACTACTGTTATAATGAACGTATATTCATTGTTGTGTATGTCTTCTGTGGTAGAAGTGCGTGAAGAACAAACTATGTTGGTAAAGTAGAGAATCACTTCAGTTGGTAAAGCGAAACTTAACGTTTCAGTCTTTTCCTCGACCGGAAAGTATCGAATCAGAAGATCACTACAGCCTAACACTCTTAAGTTATTGTTTATTACAGATTAAATCTTTGTGTGTGTGTGTGTGTGTGTGATATTGTCAGAGGTGAGAGGAGAGGCAATAATGTTAAACTATTCTATTGTCACCGTACCACAATAAAGTGTTTGTCAAGGAGGTAGTGGGAGAGAGAGGAGCGCTATCGACGTCCCTGGCTAGAGCTCCTCTTAAGAATTTAGGGTCCAAAGTTGTAATTATGCTAATTACTTGTCGTAATGATTCGGAATGATTAAATTAATTTTTCAATTCTAATAATGCATATCTAATTTTCCAATGGTAATTTGTTGTTGCTGTGATTCTGGTTATATTAAATTTGTAAAACGCGTTGATTTCCACTTCTATAAAAAAATTGCCGTTTTCGAAAAAAGTCAATAAAAAATAAGGTTTGTACAGTTGCAATTGTCACTGACCTGCCTCGTATTTATCAAGTCCTTTGTCGAAGGTCCACACGACGCAGACGTAACCACCTGTTCAGTAATCCTGTTCTACACCTTGGCAATTATGTTTCAGTTTAGTGTGTGCAAGGGGATTTAAAGCTTCTCGGTTGTGGGTCTATCGTGAGTAGTTTAATACTATGGCCTCTGGAATTACCGCGATGTGGCTTCAAAAATAAGAAGCCTCTCGATACATTTAAGTATAAACTAAATCAAAAGTTATATTCAATAATCTTTTCATTTAAGAGACGACGACCAGCCTCCACCAATGATTCATTTGCCTTTATCGAACTTTTAATTTCAATATTTTTTATTTCATGAGAGGATAAATTATTCTGGCGTTAACTGTTTATTTACAACAATACAAACTCATTACTATAAATGTAATTGCCAAAATTTGTGTGGAATTTCAAGATTCATTTAAGTCTTGAAAGCATTTAAAAAAAGTTATATCTACATTAAATACAAAATATATAACATAAAACACAACTTTAATTATCTTATTTTGATCTTTAGATGTCGTCCTCCAACCGAGATTGAAATATAACAACATTTTTGCTAATCTTGTTGGGATTCTAGCAAAAGTAAAACTCGATTATCACAAAAGCCGTCAGACGCCGTCTTCCACCATAATTTAATTTTTGCAACATTTACTTTCAATTTTAATAAATCTTAAAAAAAAATATTATATGAAATACAGGAAATACTGACCGGTCCAGCTCAATCAGTACGCCGCTGTTGAGTCCAATAGTTCTACGTTTAGGAGTTGTTGGGACAATTACGAGATAGTTTCCACTGGCATACAAACGTCAGTAGATATACCTTGACATAGTTGTGCAATACTGCAATAATAATAATAATAATAATAATAATAATAATAATAATAATAATAATAATAATAATAATAATAATAATAATAATAATAATAATAACTAAATGCTTTAACCTTTTATTAATTGACAAATAATCATGGCAAAAATATCATACGAAATAGAATACTCACAATGCAGCTGAACAAGACTATGGTGAATATAAGATAAAAGGGTGAATAAAAATACAAGGAATAACTATTGACGTTTTCGAGTGTTGTCTCATCTCCATCTTCTCCCCCCATCACCCCACAAAAAAATCATGCAACTTTTATTAAAACTCGAGTTTGATTTAGTTGTCAGGGAATTGGGATTTCTATTTTATGTGTCTTGCAACAGTGGCGGTGCTGGGAAATAGTCGAGACAGCCTTCCTATTCTGAGTGATGTCTTTCAATCGCAGCCAACTGGAATGTCGACTCAAAGATACCATTATGGTCCTTTGAGGTGCTCAACATTTGCTTTCTGTCTTGGAAGGTTTGTTGACGAGAAGCAATGTCCTCGAACTTTAACCGAGATAAATTTAGTTTTCCATACAGTATTGACCCCAAAATTATGTGTTGGCGGAAGATAAATTTTTGTTCTTTGTGGTTGTCTGACCAAGAATCCTCTTGCCGATAAAAAGAGAAAAATCAAGCACCAGAAAAGTGTATTTGGTCATTAAATATATATTTTTTCCAATATGAAAATCAAAGGATTAAAACTAATTGAATTTTCAGTACTATTGCTTTGGTGATCTATTAATTCCTGACACTAGTGCTTTGTATCGTGCTTGTAATTATTAAATCATATTTCTGTTTTTAGGGGACGAGAAAAATTTTATATTTGTGACTAGAAATAAGAGAATAAGCCTTTGAATATATATATATATATATATATATATATATATATATATATATATATATATATATATATATATATATATATATATATATATATATATACACACGAAGGAGGAATAACAGTACCAACGTATAGATAAACAACAACATTTATACATTTATTTGGTAACATTTCGACAAATCTCTTTGCATCATCAGACCTAGAACATAAATACGATGGTATCGAAAAAATACTCACAGTCAACATGACAATAGAGAGATAAATAAATCACTAAGTACATTGAAAGAAAAATATAAACCTTGAACAAACAAACCGTTGAGCTGTTAATTATTAACATTTGCTTCATTTTAATCATACAAAGAAAAAACATTAAAAGTAGCGAAAGCTTAAACCCAACAGGTGAATGTACTGTACTAAGATAGACATATCTGTTATAGTAATAAACTGTAATCAAGAACAAAATATACCCGTTCTTGGTTATATTATTGCAAAAAACACAGCTGTATACCCACTTGTTGTATAGATACAGTTGAACACATACCCACATATCTTTGTAAGTTGAATACATACTTTCTTAACTGCAACATGGACGCCTGTTTGGTCACGTGTGTAACGTGTTAATAGTTTTGAAAGGTGAACAGAGTTGAATACCTGTCTACTCACCTGTGCAACATGTAGATAAAGTTGAACATGCAGTTGAGGACAGACATGAAGAGATCCGCTGCGCTCAGGTTCATGAGGAAGTAGTTGGTAACAGTGCGCATGCGCCGGTGTGCTGTGAAGGAGAAAAGTAGGTGAATTATATCATTGCTGGAGTGCGCCTGCGTCAGTGCGCTGTGGAGGAGAATATAAGGTAAATTTTCATGGTGTTAGTGCACGTGCGTGGGTGCGATGTGAACTGAACATGCAAATTGTTTATTACAATGACATTACGTTCTTGTGACGTAGCATGTGGAGAGTAAATGAATTTGGTAACAATGTGGATGGAACTGCCGTAAGATCGCAAGACGTAAATGAGTAATTAAGGTTGCAATTTACAAGTTGTAGTGTACATATGACATTGTATGTGTGGCAGTGTAGGCCTACTTGTGGCAGTGTATAGTATTTGTAGTAGCAATGTACTGGCAACAATGTACACGTTTGACAGCACACATAAATCACTGCCATGAAGAGAAAAGGATGTAGAAGTTGAATGTGGTTGAGGCGTTAATTAGAAAACAAGTTCAGAGGAAAAGGAAAATACTATCACGTCATACTAAGAGAGAGAGAGAGAGAGAGAGAGAGAGAGAGAGAGAGAGAGAGAGAGAGTAGTCATTCATCAAATCAGGATTATCTGTCTCAACACCAAGGGGTCTTTAACTCGGCCGTTTTCGAGTAGATAGACTCCTCAAAATAATATGACATTACGGGTACTGTGTCCATCTCTCCCATCAACATCTACAACCAATACCTACCACAACAAACCAAGTTCACATCTGAGTCAGAGCATTTTTAATGTATAACTCCAATTTCCTAATTTGTGCACACACAGTTCAAATTCAGTTGGGTGGAGTCGAGTAAAAACTCTATTCTAGGGAATAGGTGATGCAATTTCCGACACGAGTACTGCAATACACGATATTCTCAGTGTGTATCACCCATGGAACACCTACAGTATACCAGGCGTCTACAATAAGAGTAAAATTTGAGTTGGGAACTTTGGCCAAAAATTAAGAGTTATGCTGGAACGAGAATAATCCCCCGGGTAGAGTCTCAGTTTGAAACGTGGCATTTTATTTTTTTTAAAAAGTTTCTCTAACTGCAAAACATATTGTATCCACATCCGCAGTCCAAAATTATTAATAAATGGACTAAGTTTGGGAAAAAATTATCAGAGAAAAACAAGAGATATTAATTACATATAATATAGAGATCTGGTGTAAAGCGCAAAGGGAGGAGCGACATAGTGTAGCCAGAGAGAGAGAGAGGAAACTTATCCCAGAAAAGAATTAGTCTTTCTTTAAACTTCTCTCAATACCACATTTACTGGTGGAAAGATGAAAGGAAAGATAAAAAGAGGAAATAGACAGCCGGCAGTAGGAATACGGCAAAAATAGTTGAGTTAATAAGATTATAAAATATCGATATCACTGAGAAAAACATATTGTGGTAAGATCATTTCCTGAGAGAAATCATGACCACTTCATGTCTTAGTGATCTCCTTATTCTCTAATGGCGTTATATTTTTATCATACCAAGTTGTGTGTGTGTGTGTGTGTGTGTGTGTGTGTGTGTGCGTGCGCGCGCGCGCGCGCGTGTGTGTGTGTGTGTGTGTGTGTGTGTGTGTGCTCGCCTCGCAAGAGAGCGGACCCGGGTTCGATCTCTGGGCAGGGTGAAACTATGGGCAAGTTTCCTTACGCTAATTTACTCTGTCTAGCCATCAGCAATTGGGGACCTGGATGTTAATCGAATTGTGGATCGTGTTCCGGGGTAATGGTTAGCCAGTGCAGTTGGCAAGTTGTCCAGGGTTCTCGGACTATTCTTTGACACTGGGTCATGCAACTCGTTAACTTATGGTGTAGTTGTTTGTGTTGGCGACAGCTTCTACACCTGAAACAAATTCACGCCTAGGTGGCCCTAGAGCCGGCCATTCGCGTAAACGAAGCATCCATTGTTGTTAGTGTGTGTGTGTGTGTGTGTGTGTGTGTGTGTGAGTGAAAAAAGGGATTTGGTGCATATTGATATAGGTATTGAGTGTGTCTGCTTTTATTTCTGAACTTGTGTATACAGGCGGAAATATATAAGGTTACCAGTCGAAATACCATAATTTTTTATGAATATTTTTTGTTTACACAATTTATATGTTGGACGTTATATGTTGGAGCAGGTGTTAGAGGTGTAGTGTGTACAGTAGCGTTCACTGTAATACAAATATTATCTCGGTGGTATGTGAATAAAACCCAGTTAACTATACTCACAAAATATCAAGCTGGAATGAAAAAAGAGTTTATTTTTATTAATAATAACTGGGGAGAGCAACAAAAAAAATAAGAACGCCTCTGTAACCCACCTATCCAATGTCCAATGTTTGTGCGCGTCCGATCTATACACACACACACACACACACACACACACACACTTACTTACGAACAAGAATAGATACTTTTTCAATGCGTGACGTTTGATCGGGAAACCTTGTATATTTTGCCAATAACAACGTGCCAGTGACAAATCGAAACACTTGAGGTAAAAGTAAGACTCGGTGAATATTGCAGTGATTGTTGTCTACCTTTTATATGTGAAGTTATTCAATTGTCAAAGGTGTATCGTGAGGGAAGTTGTGTCAGGCGCATAACACGAAACCAAAGAGGAGTTGAAAAATAAAATGAATCAATTTATCTGTTGGAAAATGTAGAACGCAAAATATATGTTGTATGGTAAAGGTTCCTTGACTGCTTTATATAGATTGCTGACAAATTGATTGTCTAAAAATGACGTTAACAGAATCAGGTGTGTTGTCTCTAGACAGTACTTGTATATTACCTGTTACCCAATGAATTATCTAATAAAAAAACCCGATTTCCTTATTTAAAGAGAAATTACTAAATAATTCTTGTAGTGATGACATACATTACATTGTTTCAGGTGTATGTTTTATATACATGACGTCACAGAAAGTAAGTTGTAGTTGTGAAAAATATAAAATAGACAAATAAAATATATTATTGTTATGAAAGGGATGTTATTGTGTTCTATGCGTAAAGCTGGAAGACATTGATATTTTTTTTTCACTTGAAGACGGGAAAATATTCTTGATTTCTTCAAGCGTAGAGCAGGAAAAGTGTGGTAATTATCCCACGCGTCAAGTTGCAAAAAGAGCTTAAATGCATTACATTTAAGGGTCAATAACCTGTTGCCTCAGCCAACAACTTTTCCACTCGGTCAAAGTGTAAAAGTTGTTGAAATCCTTCTTTTAGTTCACCGAGGTGTGTTCAAGTCCCTCAAATATAAAATTTCTTAAAACTAAGGTACAAGGATTTGTTCAAGGGGAAGCCGTAGAAAATATGATGGATAAGATTTTGCAGATCATGAAAAAGTCGGGGGAATTATTTATCATTTGAGGCGAAACTCTGCATCTTCGTATACCTTAATCTGCTAATTAATATAATAATAATAATAATAATAATAATAATAATAATAATAATAATAACATTGGCATTTCTTAAAGGCACATTAAAATGTAACTGATTATTATTATTAGTGTTATTATTATTATTATTATTATTATTATTATTATTATTATTATTATTATTATTATTATTATTATTAGTTATTCGTTTCCAGCTGTCCATGGTAAGGTTCACATTACTCTTCAGACTTAGAAATGTCAAGTCTTGAAGGCAAAAGTTTTGAGCTGGGCGGAAATGTGTGCCTGTTCGTGTAAAATATTCTTATCCTCTTCCTTCGGCATTAAGGTGTTCCATCATCAGGAATTGTTGATATGTGGAGTGAAGGTGGTGCTCTCGGCCCGTCGGACAAAGTGAGAGAGAGAGAGAGAGAAAGAGTGTTAAGAGGGGGAGAGAGTTAAGAGAAGAGAGACGAGAGAGTGAGTTAAGAGAAGAGAGAGGGGAGAGTGAGTTAAGAGGAGGAGAGAGGGGAGAGTCAGTGAAGAGGAGAGATAGAGAGGAGTTAAGAGGAGAGAGAGAGAAGAGGAGAGAGAGAGAGAGAGAGAGAGAGAGAGAGAGAGAGAGAGAGAGAGTCAGTGAAGAGGAGAGAGAGAGAAAGTGAGTTAAGAGGAGGCGGGAGGGAGAGACATAAAGAGGTGTAGAGAGAGAGAAAGAGTTAGAGAAAGTGAGGAGAGACAGAAGGAGAAAATAGAGACTAGTGTGTGGACACAGATACACAATAAAATAAATAAAAGAACGGGAAAATGGGTTGATTAAAAAAAACGAAATGATAAATTATTATTTTTTTAATTCCTCGGACTCTTAATATTTTTTTTTTTTTTTTTTATCTTTTGGTTCTTTTGTCGACTGGAAGTGATATTCAAAACATCCAAAGGATTTAGTCACATGACCTTATCATTTAGCTACAGTCGAATAAAGTACTGTAATCAACACATCCGCTTACAATAATATTTAGTGTCTGATCCAATGCGTCATTAAGTTTTACAGTCGCTTGTGTAAAAAAAAATATTTATTATGTTATTTGTGTCAATTACAATATATTCAAAACCATTACCTTGACCTTTGAACTTTACCAAGAAGGATGAACACAGTAATTATGATGTTTGTAACTCTGTTATTTCTCGAGGTATCCCACTGACAACCTTATACACGTGAAGACTGAATTCGGTGGTTCATCTTTGTGGATGTTGTTGGACGTGTATTTGTGAATCACTGATGCTTTCATAATGATTTATATCCCCTGTAATGGATAACAACATGAGTTATCGGGACAACAATTTTCAGGTCATGCACAATCATGTCAGCTCACCCTCGATGCCTACCCACGCTCAGTTCCGTGACATAGACCTCTTGCCCTTTAAAGTTAACATCATGACTTTAAACTCGTCAAACGCAGGGATTATAACTTTATCCCCTGCACCAGATTTCAGCAGCGTGATCATGTCTGTTACTGTAGTTTAAAAGATTAACAGACATACTGTATATAGGGGAAGACAGACAATGATTATAATGTTATATATAACCGTTAAAAACACACAGGCAGACTGACAGAAAGATGACCTGACAGACATCAAGATAGATGGAGAGACATATTTAAACATCCTACTGACAGCAACTTGCACTTGACAAAATTTTATGTGAACGGCTTGACTCTAATATGAATTCAATCAAACGTTAGACCTTGAAACAGATGTATCAGAATATAATGTAACTGATGCTAAAGTTCTTTAAGGATCGTCACCTTCAACTCACATGTCGAGAAACACTAAACGTATCATGATGGGAATGTTTGACATGGATTTTGCCAACACTTGTATCAGAGATAATTTATTATTCCTTTAATTCAACCTTTAAAACTCTCTCTGAAGAGGAGAAATTATAGGTGACTAAAGAGTAAATGTTAAGCATTAAAATAATCTACACTTATCGCCATCATTCATTACTATCAGATAATTACAGAAATCACAAACTCAAAAGCATTGTCTGTCTATTTTAATTTTCATCTTTGACACTATTATAAACAAACACAATAATATATATCCACTACTTATAAATGCACCAGTGGACGATCATGACTAAGTTTACAGTATGAAAGCGTTTTACATTATCCCCTTTACAATAATTATGACATTAAGAACAACATATTGTAAGCTGCTTAAATGATCGCGCGCACTCACACAGGGAGAAAACATATCTATAGACCATTCAGGTTGAATCGTTGTTATCATCTTACCATCAATTATCATAAGAAAAAAAAAGTTGTAAGAATATGACAAGTCAGTTAGAAAAATCCTTGGGAAACATTGTGCAGTAAATGGATGTTAACATTTGTCAATATATGCACCAGGAGAATGCCATGCCCCCTCTAGGGTCTAGTAAAATTATTGACCTAAGACTTAGAGTTCAGTCATTATGTCTCAGCAAACTGGTTCACGATACTTGAATTGAATGATTATGTTCAGATTCCCCTTTATGCAAAGATGATTGTCATTTTCCTGTAGGACTTGAACGATTATTGGCGTAGGATTCAGATAGTTTAGTAGTCTTCCTCTCTCTGCATTGATTCGCCTTCCTTATTATTTGCAACATTAAATATACAATGAAAAATAGTTCTCCAATAGAAGGAACAAATTTTGGCTGAAAACCTTTAAAGACTAGTCAGAAAAATACTCAATAACCCCTCAGGTATTAGAACTGTTTTTTTCCCTCTGGTCATGGAGGTGTATATTGTAGTAGTATTACGGTCTGGTATAATAAATTCATTGTTTTTGTGTAATAGTAGAAATTGGGGTGTTGTGATATTATATGGAGTAATTTATAATACAGGGTGCGCCATAAACACCTGACGGTTTTTTAAATTCAATTACCAGCTTGAAATTAATATATTAATATGAGTTAATAAATCTTTCCACTTTGAATTATAACGTCATTTCATAAAAAAAAAAGTCAGGTGCTTATAACGCCCCTCTGTGGCATTAGCTGTGAATAAGGTTGATAACATTGTAAAATAATATATATTGAGACCCCTTCTACAACTTGGTCGTAAGATTATTTTGTTGAGGAATAAAATTATGGTAGAGGGAATTGGGAGTCTGATTGATGTGTCTCGGGGTTAGGGCACTGCCTTGTGGAGGTATCGGTGGTGATATGAACAAGAGTACGATCGTTCACCCCACCTTCAAATATATTCGTACCACTGATTCGGAAATATATGTGAGAGATAGCCGGAGTTGAAAGACCTTAAAATTCACTGTATATATTTTACCAGAAACTGCAGGGGGGAGTCAGTAATGGTGATGTTGGTTGTGATGATGAAACTCATGGAACATTTATGGGTCTTCAGTATCGTCAACTCTTGCACCAAATTAGCAACTGACTGCATGGAAATAGTCAAGGCAAGAAAAACTGCCACTCTTCTACCTGCTGTATAGGCAGTGGTTCAGTCGGGATCCATCCTTCACCGTGATAAGTGGAGATACATATTTTGAAATGTTGTAATCAGAGTATTTTAATAACCTAATCATAAGTTCTCCTTAACCAAAGATTAATACACACCAACAATTATCAGCAGTTCATCAGTTTATATGCGCTATCTGTAAGGAAGTGTATATTGGCAAAACAAAACGATACTTAAAGACACACATCAAAGAGCACTTTCGTCGTTCTGTTCGTGTAGGCCAATTAATCACCTAATCATCTCCTTCTTTCATCCGTAACGACGCTTAATCAACATGATCACCTGTTCCTATGGGCTGACTTTTTAGTTCTCGGTAAGACCAAAAACAAGACAGACTTACTCATCATGCAAGCTCTTTCAATCTAAACTAAAACCTGCTGGTAGTGATATGACTTTGTGTGAACTACTGTGTTTCTCACATTTAGGTCTGTTTACCTCTTCCTTTATTCTTCTTTTGTACATTAGTGTGTTTATCTTAGCGCTTGAACTTCTCTCCACTTTTGTACAATATAGTATTTTAGACTTGTTCTGTCAATCAAATAGCCCTATGTTTTTGTCCTGACTTTGTATTTATTGACTGTATGTGTATGCATGTGTAATAATAATAATAATAATAATCAATAATAATAATAATAATTAACGGTTTATTGAAAAAGTTCTGCAGCCTGAAGGCTGAAAATATACATTGGACATAAATGACTTGCTACATACATTGATATTGGTGGTTTAACAAACGCCTTCATCAGAGAAAGGTAAAGGAACATACAGTGAACAGTGTGTGTGTGTGTCCTAAAGAGTCATATATCAACGTTCATTAACAAATTATTTGTGACTGTTATAAGTAGTTTGTATTTAGTTAATATTTATAAGTGTTCTCAAAGATCTGAATAAAAGACACGAAAACACCGAATCCAAAATGGCCCACGAGAGCAACATCGTACCCAGTATTTCAATGGCTGTTGTTGTTTTGGGGAAAACTGTTGCGCCAAAAATCAGCCGGGGAGGGAGTTGAAGCTGAATTAATAGAGCGTTTTCCTCAATAATATCCTCTAGTGTTGGAATTAATACTCTATATAAAAAACAAAATATGGCTGCATGTTTTGTTGCCAAACATTTTGAAAATTATCATAAACATAACTATTGTTCTACTTTGTACACATAATATATATATATATATATATATATATATATATATATATATATATATATATATATATATATATATATATATATATATATATATATATATATATATATATATATATATATATATATATATATATATATATATATATATATATATATATATATATATATATATATATATATATATATATATATATATATATATATAAAGACAAAAAGGAGGGACCTAACTAAACAGAAATGGGCATCATAAAATCCCGACTGCGTGTTGCACATGACAGGCTTCCAGCATACTTTGCTAGTGGTGAGTCAATTCATTTGCAAATATCCAGGGACTAGAGCCAGCGACTGTTGTACTAATGTTTATCCTAAACCATGCTGTGTCTTGTGTACAAGAAGCATCTTACTCAGTGGTATACCTGTATGTAACACATGGCCCATGTTAGTTTTATTTCGTGTATAAAAAACCCTACATTCACTACTTCATACACGATACATTTTTTTACCGGAATAAGATGAAGAAAAAAAATATAAAAAAAAAGCTCGTCATTATTCAAGTCTTTATGCAAACACTAAAGACTCCGGTATTTATATCGCTTCCTTACTTAAGCAGATTACGTACAGTATATGACCTATAAAATATACACATACTGTTTAACAGGTAGAGTAGGGTTGTCCTGCCAAGGCGTGCAAGGAACCTCAGCAGGAGGGTGTATGAAGGCTCTCTGGGAAATATTAGTATTTTATTACCTTGCTAGCATGTACAGGTAGTCTGTGTAATGTTCTTATTCTATTCTGTCAAATTTATTTTTCTTAATATTGAATATAACTTATTTATTGTTAAATTGGTATTCTATTAATTTTATTTATCTTCGGCATATAGATAGGGGTCCATGGGTCAGGATAAATTTGGTCTGGGGGGGCAAGGACTAACAACCGTGAGGTGAGTGTATCTATGAGAGGAGGTCTTACAGGTTACCACTGCGATTAGCGGTGACCTGTCACATGGGAGGAATAATCTACCAGTGGAAAGATACCGAAAATATTTGCTATTAGAGAGAGAGAGAGAGAGAGAGAGAGAGAGAGAGAGAGAGAGAGAGAGAGAGAGAGAGAGAGAGATATGCATCATATTATAGAGGTTCTGACAGTGATAGTCTTTCATATGAATACTCAGTAAATACGATATTATGACATTTCTGTGTTGTTCCGTTTTCCATGAACCCGTGGCGTCCAATCCCTGTCGAAGGAACTATATCCAGTACAGGTAACTCTTCCTTCACCATCATCTGGATCCTTCAGTATTTATCCACTGTGCATTCTATTCATTGAGATTTTCCCATTTTTATTTTTACGGTTGTGGGATTTCAGCGAGGAGTTTATTATCTCAAGGGATTTTCTTTTAATGCATCTAGTCCAAAAATATTATGATTTTAGTGAGCTTCACTGTGGTTGTATTACCGCTGGGATTTTTCCTCCCAATTCCCACAAGCGCTGTGTGGAGCCTGAGACTTGCCCATAGTCTTACATTAGGGTAAGGCCAGCAGCTCATCTTGTATTAATGACGGCCACTCAGCCTCAACCCCACACCCACACCACAGCTGCTCCGCCTCAGTAACGACTCTCTACCCTTCTTGTAATCTCTCCACCCAAGGTAAACCAGATAATTATATTGGAATGTTTTTATGGTATTAATGTTCGGAAGATAACATTTATTTTCAAAGACAGAACCTCATTATTTTATATATAAAGGTATGTCTTTATAAGTACCTGGAATCTGTCAGTAACGATGTAATTGCCGATTTCTCTATTAAACTTACCACCCTCAGCCACATTAAATAATTTGAGTTTTTTTAGTTGTATGTGAACGCTGAACTATGAGTGTTACCTAGCGGACCTCAACGTAAATGGGTCTCAACCATTACAGACCCCCCCCCCCCTAGTCCTAGTCAGTCCAAGTTCTTAATTGGCGCCAGTGATAATGATAAATATTCCTACTGACTTGAACCTAATAAAGTCAGGGTTGTATTTTACTGATAATAATTTTTCCGTCTCACTCGAGTTCTTAATAGCCCAATGGCAGGTTCTCCTTCACAATTATTCGTGCATTTAAAAGGAGAAAACTGATCTAAACTTCGAAGGTAAAAAAGTTAAGCCAAATCCTATTTATAAAAATGTTCTCTCTCTCTCTCTCTCTCTCTCTCTCTCTCTCTCTCTCTCATTCGTCTTCCTATATCAATTATACAACCCAACTCTGAATGACATAGAGCAGCGTCACATGAAGTAGACCGTGATTGTATATATATATCACCCTGTCAGTGTGATAATATATAACCCATGGTAGTCACGAGGATTGGCAATGAGAGATGAAAATATTGAGTTAAAAATCCCTATATCCTCATCCTTTACCAGCTGTGGAAATGAAAATGGTATGTTATTTGTCCAGTACAGATATACGAGTATACACTACAATACCATACCAAGTACAAGTCAATATTCCATGAGAGGATGATTAATTGTGAACGGTAGTTACTAACAGGACTGAGGGTACACACGAATCCAATTAAAGTTCTCTCTTCTATAAAATCAATATGATCAGTGAATTGGGCGATTTATTACAGTATAAATCGGTCGTGATAAAAGTTATATAATATATTTAATTTTTAAACCTGGGTCATGCTCAGAGATAGTATGCGATGGTGTCATAAATTTTGGTGATGATGATGGAGATGATGATGGAGATGATGATGGAGATGGATATGATAATGGAGATGATGGAGATGATGTTGATGGAGATGGTGATGATGATGGAGATGGGTATGATGATGGAGATGGATAGGGTGATGATTATGGAGATGATGATGGAGATGGATATGATAATGGAGATGATGGAGATGATGTTGATGGAGATGGTGATGATGATGGAGATGGGTATGATGATGGAGATGGATAGGGTGATGATTATGGAGATGATGATGGAGATGGATATGATGATGGTAATGATGATGGAGATGAAGATGGTGATAGAGATGGTGATGGAAACATAAATAATAAAAGAGGACACAAATAAATATAATATACTGATAATAAAGGTAAGGAAAACAAACACGGAACAATTTACTCTGACTCGAGTACACAATATTAAAGGCGAATCCTGACACAAAAGCAGTTGAAATATTTTGATGTTCGTTCTGACTTTTGTTGAATTAGTCATAGGAAGACAGTTAAATATATAGAATAAAAAAAAAGAAACAGAGAGAGAGAGAGAGAGAGAGAGAGAGAGAGAGAGAGAGAGAGAGAGAGAGAGCACCTTTAGTCATTCCATCCAATTTTGTAACTGACGCATAATATACCTGTAGTTTACTCTAACCTGTAAAATGAAATTATCACAGTTAAATCACCGAATACAATTATTTAAACAGTGAAAAACAAAACATATTCAGCATTTATCTTTGACCGTTCAGTCAGATTTTGTTTGATATCTGACAGTATGCAAAATTCATGTGTTTGTTCTGAGAAAAGTTCTGAGGATTTTAAGATTTCTGAATTCCTATGTGATGGTCTCTTCCATGAATGCGTGTGTTGCTAACTACTTTGTGTGTGTGTGTGTGTGTGTGTGTGTGTGTGTGTGTGTGTGTGTGTGTGTGTGTTTATTCTCTTTATGTTTTCATCGTGTATACGTGAAATTTATGAAATTCTCTGTGTGACTGTCACTTCCACGTTTGTGATGCGTGTCTGTGGGGGTTTGTGTGCGAAGAAAATCTTTGATTGTGACGGTGAAAGACAGAATAGCATGGACATGTAGCTCGAGTTAGGTGAATTAAAAACACAATTTTGAAGGTTGTTTTGTGGTGGTAGTGGTAGTGGTGGTGGTATTGGTGTTAATACCATGTGTCGTGCTGTAAGCTTCTTGGGCTGATATTGAACTCGGAACACTTGTAGTAGAAAATGCAATAAGTCTGTCAAAGGTATCCGTTATTACTTATTTCTGAGATTTTCCATTAATGTTTCTCAACTTTTATTGGTTCTTGATAATTGGTCAAAGTTTCATAACTTTATTTGCCGTAAAAGGTCACCACTAATCACAGATGTAATTAACTAACGTGGCAAAAGGAGTTTACCTCAACTTGGGAACGTTTCTATATAATTAAGTGTAAATCAACAACTATTATTTTTCACCAACTATTATAATTTAGCAAAACATTAACTGCACCGAAATGGCATAATGGTAACTGCAAACAATTATTTATTATTCACGAGAAAAAAGTCAATGTATGAAATTATGAAGCGTTTTGTTTTACACGAAAGGGAAACTACTATCGCATGTGTATAATTATGCAACAAGAGCAGTGTTTAAAGTAGAGTCAGTGTATATGATTAACATTAAACCAACAGATCTAAGTATATATACCTGACGATATATACCTGATTCTCTCGGCTGATAGTCATTTTAGTAATCACTTGTAGCGATAATTTTTGATGTTCAATGTTTAGTGGACACTTATCTTGGCAAGAGAAACTGAAGGCGTGTTTGTGTTCTCTCTCTCAATTTAAGATTCAGTCTCACGCCACAAATCGGTTTAAATAAAGTTCATGTCAGCGGTAATCAGTCTTACACAGGTTCAATACTGAAAGCTATGATGAATAATTGAATACTAATTCTCTGGTTGCTTCTTGTTTCTCATTTAATTTCGTCCTCTATCTGTTGATGAGTGAGATCTATATTTGTGTTTAAACCCGTAAGAATTAATTATGAAATCGTGTAGAGATATGATTGAAATGAGGCGCTTTAGTGTCACAGGTTAGCTATTCATTTACAGCCAAGTTGACAGTAGTTATCCAGGGAGTGAATCTAATCATAATAATTACAACCAAAACAAACTTCACAAAGAGTATCACCAGAATCATGTTTATACAACCACCGCTGCTATCACCAACACCACCATTAATACTATCACCAACACCACCATTAATACTATCACCAACACCACCATTAATACTATTACCAACACCACCATTAATACTATCACCAACACCACCATTAATACTATCACCAACACCACCATTAATACTATCACCAACACCATCACTAATACTATCACCAACACCATCACTACCAATACTATTATCACCACCACCACCATTACTGCCACCACTATTACCATCGCCACTATTACCATGACTACCACCATCACTACCACTACTATCACCAGTACCACCACCACTACTATTACCATCATTACCACAACCACTTTTACCATCTCTACCACCACACCACCACTACCACACTACCGCCACCACCACCGCCACCTGGATCCTTCAGTATTGATCCACTGCACAGGTAAACTCGACCTCGGAAAAACATCCTATCAGACGTATTCCTTGAAGCAAATAATGTAATTCCTAAATAAAGTGGGAAAGGTTAGTGTGGGTGTGGTTAGGTTAGGTAAGGTATTTTTGTTTGGTGTGTTACGGCAGTGTTGCGTCACTTTTCCTCTGTTTAATGTTTTCTCTCCGGTATTCGTTCCCTGTGACATTTATTTTTTTTATTTTTTTTTATTTTTTCCTCGCCTTATATATTGTCCCGTGGGATTTACCCCGGTGTTTTTTTTTTCTTCCTTTACGATATTGTACAGTAGTATTTTCTCCAGTTGGATTTTTCTTCCTGTAGGGTTTTTGTCGGAGAAAATGTCTTCCGTTGTATATTGTTCGGGGCGGTTGTCTCTTGATATATTTCTCCCAGTGAAATTTTCCTCCCGTGAAATTGAATCTAGTGGGATTTACACCTTCGGGAATTACTCCTGTGGGATCATATCCAGGTGTGACATTCTTTCGCGGTATCACATAGAGGCGGGATTTATTTCGTGGACTTTAAACTTATCCGATGATTACCAGTTTCACTTAGCATAAAAAAAAGAGGAAATTCCCACACCTCTTTTGACCATGTCACTCTCCTGGGTCTTATGTCAGAGCTCTAACTGGAATTCCTTGTAACCTAATGACGACCCTCAACCATGCTCACCTAACACCTCTTTCCTCCCACTTTATAACGATGACCCTAAACTGTGAGAACTTTCTTCAAGAGGAACCAAAGTAGAGCAGGATAAGTGTAGGACCGTCAACATTACAATCACATCTGTATTTTCCTCTCGGTTTTGTTTTGCTTATACAGGAAACGTTATCTCATCCCCTGCCCCAAATATGTTAAGTGGAAAGAGACATTTTGCAACAAGTTGAGACCAATTGAATAAATTATCTGTACGTCAGCAATAGAATAGAATTGTCAACGAAGAATGAATAAATCCATATTATTTCAGGCAGGCAGGCAGGCAGGCAGGCAGGCAGGCAGGCAGGCAGGCAGAGACAGAGTTGGAGAGTCAGAGGGAGATAGGCAGACATATGGAGAGAGATAGACATATATTTGATATAAACAATCTTCCCTATTACCGCTGGAATATGTCAACACAGCCGTCTTTGATATACATAGAACAATATTACAGTCAGAACCTCAGTAAACACGCCCATCAGGTCTTACGAGTGTTATTGTGTGGTGTCGTTCCTCTCAAATGGGGCCTTAGCCTTAAAGAACTTGAATTGAAATTTAAACTGCAAGCCTTCATTAATCTCGGATCCTAATTTCCCACAATCCAAGCAAATCTCTGCTGTAATGGGTCTCGATGGCCTATTAGGAGTGGAGCTCATTAATTTCACCAGCAACTTTATGAGCTGCGTCAGTGTTGTTGACGGCTGACTTCACCTCCCGTGGACAGTATTAATCGCGTATACTCGCGTGTAATATATATATCTATATATATATATATATCTATATATATATATATATATATATATATATATATATATATATATATATATATATATATATATATATATATATATATATATATATATATATATATATATATATATATATATATATTTATATATTTGTTTGTTTGTCTGTTTCCTGTATGGAGATGAAAATGGATTTCCTGATACAAAACCATAGGTACCCAGTGAGAATAATCTCTCTCTCTCTCTCTCTCTCTCTCTCTCTCTCCACCTTAATATCTCGCGGTATATATCACTGAGAGAAGAAATATCTGTAATATCAATTTAGGCCGTAATTGTTTAGTAGAATTAGACTTAGGTCGCCGCTATTCTTAACTGAAGTCTTCGGAAATAAGTCAATCAAATCGGAAGTTCAAATAAATTATTGTACACTAAAAAAGTCAACAGAAAAGGTATTAAAAAGCCTTGGGAAAATAATGATGGAGAAAATTGTCCTGTCCTAACCTAACCTAACCTAACCTAGCAAATTGTCCCAACAAATCAACAGGAATATCATAGAAAATAGATTATATCCAATAAAAATTAAAATTATTTTTAAATCACAAAAGAGTATTAGTAACATTGTAAAATATTCCTATTCTAATCACATTAAAGTCATAGTAAAACAACAAATCAGTCCTAACCACAAATAATAAGGTCCTAGAAAAATGCCAAAAATGTCATGGGCAAACACCATTTATGTCCTACTAAATTTAAAAAAAAAATAGAAAATCAACAAAAGACCCAGCAAAGAAAGAAAGAAAAAATACTAACAAAATAACAAATGAAACTTTACCAAAGAGTAAAAAAAATCATGGAAAATCAAAGTCGCAGCAATCTCACACAAAAATCCCTCTGAAAATACACGAAAAATTCCTAGCATATTCCTAGCAAAAATGTTATAGTAAAGATAGCAACATTGTTTGTTGATACATCATCGAATCAGCATTACATATGACGAGATGTCACTCACCTGTCATCACGCACGAATGAATGCTGTCATGTGAAAAATTCCAGGTGGGCACTGAACCTGTCGTTCACTTCTTGTTTTTCTAACGTGGGCACAAATAATGATTCTTTCAGGGTGCAGAGGATAGTGTGAAATACTGAGAACTAATAAATTTTGGATATACCAGAGATAATAAAGTGCAGAAGATGAGGACAAATAATAATAATAATAATAATAATGATAATGATAATGATACGAAGACCCGCACCAACTCATATACTGCAGTTGTGCTCCAGCGGGGTGGGGTGGGGTGGGGGAGGGATTATACATCATTCAGAGTCAGTTTCTCCCAGTTAAGGATTTTCTTATAGAACTGTCGGCACAGTAAACTTTAGTCAGGGATTTACAAAGAATTTCCGAAAACGTTTGGTTGGGAAAAGGCTGTGGTCGCCAACCCTGAGATATGAAAGGAGGAATTTTGGTTGGTTGATAAAGAAATCATTAATATCAAAACATTTCTAAATGACTTGATTCGACAAATGTGCCTTTTATTTGTTTTCTTATTCAACAACGAAACATTTTATTTGGAGAGAGAGAGAGAGAGAGAGAGAGAGAGAGAGAGAGAGAGAGAGAGAGAGAGAGAGAGAGAGAGAGAGAGAGAGAGAGAGAGACTGCTAACCATACAAGCTAACCACGGCTTAATGTTTAGTATAACCAATATACTCTCAGTCCACGTTGGCATTCCCCAGGCGTTAGCACAGCCACCATAGGAAGAGTGTTCTGACCACCCTTACCAGACAGATCACAGCATTATGCCTCTCAGGAGATGCTGGTAACAATATTTTTTTTTAGGTAACGCTAATGTTAATTTCATTGGTCAACTCTGTTCCAAATTTTCACGACTTACGTAGATGCCTTGGATATAGACAGATAGTCCCTTGGTCCAACATCTGACACCTCATCTATGTGTTACAGAGAGCAACGGTGACTAGACGACTACTCTCTGGCCTTTAAGTCCTAATTTTATAGTTTATATTATTCTTTTTTCTTAACATTTGTACATGAAACCATTTTTTTCGTTTATATCAATATCTTGAGGACGGTGAGTTAATCCCATGTATACAATGATATAACCTTTGGGTTAAGTCAATGTACTCATTGTGTTGACATTGTACATAATATGTTATTCATATAATCGCTGTGATATTTACTTTGGCTACTGAATATATTGCTCAATTTGCATATCTACAGGTAGATACGTTTCTTGGCAACCATAGAAGAAAGTTTTACAGCAAACTTGAATCTTAACCTTTAGTTTTTCATTCTTCCGGGGATTAATGGGCTCGAAATAGTCGATTCTTAACACTTACTCTTCAAAACGATCAACATTTAAACTGTTATCAGTAAACTCTATTTAATATCCTTAATTCATATCCATGAGTGTATACCTGTATGTACGTATTTTTTGTAGAGTGATATATTTGCATGACTACTGTATAGGTCATCACAAGTAGTATAACATCCAGGGAGTTAAGGGACGCGTTTATATGATAAACTTTCGTCATAATTTGTACTGAAAAACACACAATTCATTAAACTCCCTCGCAAACAAAAAATAAGAAAAGGGGAATGAGGAGCTGAGTACTGCTCAGAACAAGCACAGTATGATTTATTTAATATTCGCATAATTGAAAAACAAAACAATAGCAGCACTTCTGACAAAACCAGACGAAGTTGTTTCTATTACCCACAATAACCAGGATTCGGGGTTTGTGCCTCCGAGCTAAGTGTAGTCTGGTGCTGCCACAATGGTCGTTTGTGTTATCCAATATGACATGACCACAATAGCCTGTATTACCCACTTTGCCAGATCCTACCATCGGAATAATCTAGCCAGGCCTTGATACTGACATTGCTGATATGAAACCCAATATCATGCCTGTGTAACATCTGGATGTGAGGGTGAGGATACTCACCACATATGATCCACATGACGAGGGTGTTACCGCCTACGGCCATGGCCATCATGGCTCCGAATACCAAGGTCCATAGGAACTGTTGCCACCACACCAGCAAGTAGGGCCGGTGTGTGGCCATGACGGGGGTGCGGAAGAAGCATCGCTGCCATATCTCCCTGATTACCTCCAATGGCAACTGGTCATTGTCTCGTGGGAAACCTGGTTGTTCCCCTGACCAGTATGAGGTCGTACTGCGCACCTGGTCGTCGTCGCCATTTGCGAAGCTGTACGTTTCGTAGGAGACTGTCGTGGTAGTGTAGGGCTGAGAGAAGGCAGCGGTGGTGACATTGTAGGGAAGCTGTAAGGACTCGTAGAGGATAGGGAGCCAAAATCCTTCCCCAAGGGTCAAGTTGAGACTATCAGACTCGGACACGAGACAGCCGACGATGTTAGTGTAAATTTGTGTGTAGTTGGCGAGGACCTCAGCGTCTGGTGCCGTAGGTTTGATGGTGGTGGTAGTTGTCGAGGTATCCCGGTGTGGCTGTGAACTTTTATCATCATAGATACGCTCTGCAGTGTTCATCATCATTATCTACACGTTTGTGATACCAATGGGACTTCGTGGGAAGAACTTTTAAATAAATGTTCCCGTCCCCCCCCCCCCGCACTTGACAAATAACAAAGTATCTACCTCATGTTGTACGACTTTTTTCCATGTACTTTATGCATTAAATTTCAAGGGAAGTGCAGTTACAACTTTCCCGTCTACTTTTGAAGTAAGTTACTGGGCAGTAGTTTTCTGTCACGACGCACCTAACTCATTTTTCCACACTCATCATGAATATATATTAAACACATTCCACATTATGTTCACCCATAAGCAGTACATCACAACATGATGACAAAATACAAATAAGCATTTTTGTTTTCATATGGAAAATTTTTCTTTCTCAAACTACAGACGTAACTCGAACGCAAGAAAAAAAAAGGTAAATAAAAAAAAATAAAAAAATAAAGATAATAACTCAATGTTTCCTGTGGCTGTTATGCAACCTACACTAGAGGAGTTTAATCCACGGTGAGAATAATACACATATGATAGGAGATCGAGCGACCCCTGTGTAACTGTCCGCCTGTTAGGGCTAGAGAGCAAGGGGGAGCCAGCCAGCAGCGCTAGGAGCCCAAAAGGACGTCCTGCCACCAGCGCGGTGTCACACCTACTGAGAGCAGAGAGCTGCTGACCTACAGAGGTGAAGGGGCGCGGGGGGTCGCTGCAGAGTGCAAAGCAAGCTGCCTGATATGTTTTAGCTTACCTAGGTCAGCTGCGGAGGACCAGTGTTTGATTGTTATATATTGTATTTCTCAAATATTTTCATATTAAAAATATGTTAATGGGAAAATAGAACCACGCGTCTGTCTCTCGTATGCTGAGTGAGGTTATTCTTAACATTCCCTTATATCATTACTTATTTAAACTGCGAGGCTTGAGCTGGAAGGTGGGATGATGCCACAACGTAACTGAACTAGAAAAGGTTAGTGACTTAGAGAACTGAAAGTAAATAGTAGAAAGAGAAAGGTAAAGGTGGTTCAGAGGAACGCACTGACCAGAGTGGGTAGAGGGAACACTACAAGGAAGAAAGGTGATCGGACATCTAGGAATTATTTTCTAGGGAAGGACTATAAACTTAGAGCTATAGAAGGAGCTTAAGATAGTAAATGACGGCAAAGAAACATGAACTTAGAAAGAGGCGGAATGTTCCACTATTCCAGCTACACAGAGGAGTTACCTGAGAGGTGTCTCAGGTAACCAGAATGGAAGAAGTAGGAAATAATGAAATATATTGGGTGTTTGAAATTACAGAGAGGACAAAAGGAGTATATTGTGGGGTAATGGAAGACGAGAAGGGAAGTTCGATGAGTTGGAATGAAGATGTAAGAAGAATACAGGAGAGGATAATAAAGCGGGTGTATAGAGGCAATGTAACAGGTATAATGAGTAAAGGGAGACTACAAACATAATAGGAAGGAAAAGTGGAACAATACATTAAGAAAATAACACAAGGGGGAGGGGGTTAGGGGAACAGAGAGGTCAAAGTAAGTAAGTACTGTATAATGGGAGACTGGCTTGAAGGTTGACACACTCATCGTGGCTGTCCCTCACAGTGAAGCGTCTTGGAAGAATGGGGCGTCGTTAACATAACATTAGAATTTGTTCTCCATGTTAAATTTTTGTGTTGTTTTGCATTATTGTATTATTTCTGTGTATATTATGTTTATAAAACTCCATACGACTTTGATGTCAACATATTGTATTGATTTTGACTAAAAAACTGAATATTGTGAGGAATTGACTCAATGTACGAACTAATTTAACGTGTCAATCAACCAAAAGCTCTACGCCATGAGACTTTATTTCATGTTTTGAAAGGATTACAGAATAATATGTTCTTTATATAGAAAAAACAGAAATAATTATGTATAAATATATAATTGAAAGTTTGGTTATACTGTTTAGTCCATTGACGAAGATTATTGACCATTTGACAGGCGCTGTTACTAAGGTGAATTGATTTAGAAAGTGGTTACATAGTCGGGAATTCTCGGCGAAGTAACCACTTCCATTAAATTTACGAGAGGACAGTGTCTTGATGACTAGACTAATCAACAGGAATAGTCTCAAAGATAATTAAATTCCTCAGTGGGCAAAGTGCACTGTTCGACTTGGTTAATGATCAATTGATAAGAGATGAGAAGGATATTAACCGACTGATGTAATTATTATTGATCAACTGGGTAGAAGGTGACTGTTACTCACGGTAACTGTAAGTTATATTGTCTGTAACCGAGCATTTAGCTACCTAATGCGAAATTTATATAATACTAATTTCACTTGCAGAGTGAAACTAATTCTAACTGTAAACTTGAGGTTAGTACAACTTAAACTATCTGTAACTAATAAGAAAGTAACTAATGTTAACTAGAAATAAGGTTAACCATAAGATATAAAAAGCTAATTGATGCTAACCATGACTTGCTACCTATTGTGGTAATACCTATCATCAACTCACTGTAACCATTAGTTGATTCATTGTTTATACGAGGCTCGATCAGCCCCGGGCAGAAAACGTTGATGCACCCAATAACATATAAACAATACGTTTGCTTTACAATACGACCATGTAATAAAACTCACTATTCATTATTGAATAAAACCTTTATTGACCATTGGCTATTTTCGGCTCTGCGTAATTGGAAGAAAAATAAAGATGAAATTAAAGCAGAAAATCGAGGTATAAAATACTGGGAACTAAAAAAATAACAAATACAAAAATAATACAAGGAATATAAAATTAAAAATGAGAACATAAAAACCGAAGAGAAAAAGAGTATGAATGAATGTTTGGAGTTGATTTGAGTAAATCTCACAAGAACACAAACACCATTAGAGATTAAACATGGATTTATTTTTGAAAGTGGAAAAACGCCATACGATGACTAGGTATAAATTACAAATAAATATATCCCACCATAGTTAAAAAAAAAAGTGAGCAGCTAATTGACTAAATAAAGTTTGAATAGACAGATTTATAAATTTGATATATTATTAAAAGAATATATTGATATCCAGTTAAAAGAACAGTGTGGGAATAGGTAGTTGTAACAAGTAGTGTTAATTAGGAGTACTTTGTCGGGTGTGTGGGAGAAAAAATGTAAGTATTGGGGTAGAGAGTTTATCATAAAGCTGTGTGGTGAGCTGGAAGGTATTTCATGATAGATCTAATTTACATATAGACAGATACATAACATCGTCTGGTTGTGGACCTATCTTCAGTTATCGTCATTTAATTTTAACCCCTTGAGTACAATACAGGTCACCTGAACGCGATGAATTGGCTCATTGAGTAAGAAATCATAACCCCTTCAGTATGATATTTAACTAGAATACAATGACTTAACCCGTTGGGTTACATAAACAATTCCCACACAAAACTAGTTTATTATATTCAGGTAATTTGGATAATAGTCAAGAGGTTCAACTCCTAGAAGTAACATTGAATATAATGATACGAACTAAATCACTAAATATACCAATTTAATCGTGTTGGAAGAAAAAAATATTTCACAGGAAAAAAATGAAACAGAAATGCAGTGTCTCTGCTGACGTTAACAAAGAGTTATATCTCTTATAATTTGTTACCGTTGTTAGACAAGTGTATTACTAACCTTGTTACGTGCTTAAGTCTTTCGTTGTTGTAGCGCAGTAATAACATGATGACAACAACAACTTTGATGGCTTGAGGTGAGTCGGTTATGTTGTGTGTTTCTTAATAGTAATTGTGATTCTAATAAACGCATTAAATGGCCAGTAAAGACAGACCTATATTGGAGTGGTGTTATGGTTATAAGGATGATGCATAGAGGAATTCTCTCACCACTAGATTATTATATAGAGGTAAATGAATGTTGTTTTGTGAATGTATAAAGAAGAAGGATGGCCATTATGTTTCTGTGTAGAGGAAAATCACTGCCATTGGTACAATATTGGGAAAAAAATTATGACCATTAGATCAATTTGACAGACGAAACAAATAACCAATGGATGTATTAATCCATTAGGGAAATAAACATGGAAATCTTGACCATTGCATCAGTATGTAGGAGAAATTAAGTGCATTAGATCAAAGACTAGAGTAATGGTCAGATTAATTATTTGAGTAATTAATGTAGAAAATTTACGACTATAATTAACCCAAATATGGGAAATAATTAAATAACGTTTTATTAAGAGGTTAAATGGTCCTAGATCAGTCGTAACAATGTGAGGAGGGAAGTCAATGGCCGGCAGTCAAACCAATCAATGGAGAGGTTTCAGGCCCGCCTAACCAATCAGTAGAGAAATTCCAGAGTCCTCAGACCAATCACACCGAAGGAAATTGGTCCCATGATACCAATTAGTAGAGAAAATATAAACCCACAACACCAATCAGTAAAGAAGGAGTTTCCTATCATCTAAGTAAAGACGTCATAAGCAAGTAATCTCATATATATATTTATATTTATATATATATATATATATATATATATATATATATATATATATATATATATATATATATATATATATATATATATACGTATATATATATTGGGTATGAAATCAAATTAATTGCCCCTCCCTTGCACAGAAGAAACCGATAGAAGTACAAACAAACAAAAATGGCGTCTTTCAGATAACTTAATTATACATCTCAGCAAACCACTCAATAGTTGGTGTTGCCTGGTGGACGGCTACAAGTCGGTAAGTGTAGGGGGTGAAGACAGAGTCCAAAAAGTCGGTGTCAGCGACGAATTTTTCTTTTACGTGGCCAGGAAACCAAATTCCCAAAATGACAGGATATGGGCCAAACACTCCAAACGAATCCCTCGACAAAGAGCAGTACCAGGAGTTACTCAAAACTCATGATTGTGTGAACGTTTTTGTCCTTTTCATTGCCCGCATATGAAGAAACCGCACGACCAAGGCTGGGTCGAAGCGTATTTCCGAAGAGATGACTTTACTGCACGACAAAGCCCCCTGTGTGGCCGGGTAATTCACCAGACTTGAACGTTCCTGAACTTTTGGAATCTATTCTGAAGGACCGAGTGAAAACCCTGATGCTTGTTAAACCTTCAACGACTGATTCTGTCGGTGGACCATGGAACAGCACGTCGGAACATTAATACTTCGAAATCTCTCGTACGACACCGACCTTTTCGAGTCTCTTCTCACCCCCTGCACTTCTTGACTTAAGCCATCCGCCAAGCACAAGTAGGCAACACCAGCTATTGATTGATTTCGTTTAGATCTAGAAGTGAATAATAATAATAATAATGATAAATCTTTCCCTGAGCATCAGTAAAAGACTAAGAGAATAAAGAATAAGAGACAGTAAGTCCACGTATACAGACGCAGGTAAAAGGTGCGTTATTGTCATCTTCCAAGGCCTGTTCAGTACATCCTAAGGCAGTCACAGCGACGCACAGAGATCCCTAATGCAGGGACTGAATAGAGGAAGGGATTTTGGAGAAGATGAGGGAGGGAGAAGACGTTTATGGAGCAAGGAACTGGCACAAGGAGGGGGAGAAGGATGAATCGAGGGTAGAGAGAGGGAAAAAATGGGAATATTAATGTAAATATGAAAGAGGGAAGCATAAAGGGAGGCGGTGGAAAGAGGAAAGGAGTAAGGTACGGGAAAAGAGAGAGAGAGAGAGAGAGAGAGAGAGAGAGAATTTAAATTGGTAAAGGCGTTAGGGAATGGAGGGGTGAGCTGGGTAAGATGAGTGTGTGTGTAGGGATGACAAGAGGCTGGAGACCTGAGGACCAAAGTTTGGTATTGCCTATACATAAGCGGAAGGGGTGACTCCTTAGACTGTGGAAACATCGGGGGGTAGAGGGATTAAGTTGATGAAATTTGCTGTGTAGGCATTAAAGATGATATTGGACCAGAGGTTTGATGGAGACGGTGAACAACGATGAGATGTTTAGAAAGGAGAAATAAACAGCAGATGCGTTAAAATCCAGGAGAACGGTTTCGAGAGAATTAGGAAGTTATAATGTGCCCTCATGGTTCTTTAGAAAGCTTCCAACATATTCCCAAGAGAAATGGTGTATTGGTAACCTGAAGAAGAAACGAATACGAGGTAAACTAATCAGGGTAATGGAGGAGTAATACAAAGTTACTAAAACTATAAAAATCAAGAACTAATTAAGGAGATTCAGAACAAGTTTGAAGAAAGAATTTGTCAACGTCAAAAATCTTGTTGAGCTTGATGGATCTACTGAGCAAACAACAAGAGAGATTAGCCACTGTGGTTAATCGTATGTGATACATCTTACTCTATACTCGTACTTATATTTCCCGACCACTAAGGCTCTCGTACTGTACTTAATGTGACTTAGGTAGGAAAGGGGAGAGCGTTGTATTTCTCAAAAAAATGTTTACGTGTCTGTCTTCATCTTGCCGTATCTGTAGCTATGCTGTATATCTAATCTGGCCTTGTATCTCTGAATAAAGTTTCTGAAATCTGATTAATTTTTAGAAAGGTCGAGACTCGTATGTTGTTAGATCTCCGCTTATATTGTCTCCTTGTTGCTTTAAAAGGAGACTAGGTCGTATTTCAGGTTCATTCTTAAAGCAGGATGGTGATCAATAAGCCGCGAGGTTATCCTGGGTGAAGGCCACATGAAGCCCGTTTGGCCGGATTGTGATGTACCGTAGTGAGGGAGGATACAGAACTCTTTGACCCGTTGCATAGAAAAATTCAGTTTGAAAACCTTAGCCTTCATAACCGAAAGAAATTCTTTGGATTTGGGCAAAAATATGTCAAACGCGGAGTTCATTAAGGTCAATGAGCCACAATACCTTTGATCCTCCACCACCAGGAAGGAGTGTGGCCTTCTAATTCTGTCCGTTTATTTTTCACTCATTTTCTCTAGCATATCTCTCTGGTTATGGCTCTCACCTCCCTCTAAAGCTCCCTTGAACTCCTGACCAGAAAAAGAATGTGTTTGTTTCGGTCTCTCCTTCACGTCGTGACCACTACCATCTTCGAGTCACTCAAGGTGATTTGCGGCTGCCCTCACTGTGTTCCCACTCCTGCCTCCTTTTCTCCTCTTTTCCTCTCCTTACTGTGTTCTCCTTACTTTGTATTATAAGGAAAAAACAATCGGACTTCATACACGGAAAGTAAATTACCCAGAAGTAAACTCATCCCAAGAACACAAAGACTGAACAAGAAAATGCATAAAGAAAAATGTGACAGAATTCTACGGAATATTGATTGTTGTACAAAGTTATGAATCAACGTAACAGCAGTAAAAACCCAGCTCATTATAAATTACTAATGGCTGTATGTTGTAAAAATTATGACCCGAACGGTAGAATTAATTAATGAAACCCAACAACATTAATATTATCATTGCGGTGAATTTTCAAGTGAGGCTTGTGGTACAATCTGAAAACGTAAGGTTTATACAAATATTGCCACACTAATAACAACAGAAAAACATGTGAAACAGGTGAATTTCTTCGTAGAATTGTGATACATTTGTATTAAGAAAATTGTGACCTTCAGAGGTGTTAAAGAAGGATCCTTAATTATAAATTTCTAGTTTCAAGAAAATTGTAGGCACCGGCTTTAGTATCACATGTTGTGGAACGTTACTGTGATGGCTACAATCAGTCTGGTCCTGGAAAAAGGAACACGAAAAAAAAAAACGGAATCTCTTGAACTAGATATCCAAATTTTCTTGATACAGAAAGAACTTTTTGGCTGTTAGGAAAATGGATGGGATGCTATAACACGCGTCTGGGTGTAACTTTCCTAAAACTGTGCCGTATTAGTCTGTTCTGCAAGTAACTATAACTATCTATTAAAGTTATTTCGTTTAGTTATTAGTCATAATACTTTTGAGGGAGCCGTGCTTTTTTGGTTACCATCTTCAGATACTGTAGTTACATACTGTATAGTTTCCAGGCAGCATTAAGTATTGCTAGATAATGTTGATCAACCAAGGCGACCATTCAATATGGTAACATTTAGAAACAGTTAAGAAATGTTCCGGATTTATCAGTCGAGTCAATACCTCATTGGATTCTTACATGTCCTCACAGAATATCGTCGGGAATTCTGACAAGTGCTTCTTGGCATGTGTGCCGATCTCAAGAAGATGCTCGACAAAGGTTCTTCAGATACTTGGGGAAATCCTACAATCCCTTGGAGCACCCACGAGGACTATCGACCTGATTTCTGTCTTGCATCTGGGGAGGATTGTATATTTGTCCACTTCCCTGGTACTCCAGAGTTCTTTGTCTTCAAGTAGATATTGGTTATTGGGTCAAATTTCGGATAGTAATCAATATAGTCTCTCAGGTTTCAATTTCTAATTCATTAATTGACATTTCACTATTAATGGCGAATTCTTACTTTAATCAGTTTCGGTCCATCCGTGGAAATGATAAGGTCATCGGGATCTAGGAGAGATTCGCTAATGTTTCTTCCTGGAGTAATTTGTATTTAAAAATAAATATCATTACTCGCATCTTACTGCAGTTACCTACAGTATAATATATGGAATATCTTGTATACCACCACGTTGATGAAGGTTACGATGCTTCTCAGCCCGATGTAGGGCAGGAGCTTCTCTCACCTCAACTGAATAAAATCGTCTGGATTTAACCAGAATAAAATACCTAAGCGCACCTCTGCCCCACAAAGGGTTAAAACATAACCTTTACCAGGCACTGTACCTTCTTTTCTCCGTAACACACTACTTCTCTTCTTTACATTATGTCTGTCATAGAAAAAACAAACAATGGCAGACGAAATATTTATACCAAACAGTTTCGGTCACAACTGTCGCCCTCTTCGGTGGAGTTACAGTGGAGGACGACCGTTGTCGCGGAAACTGTTAGGCATAAATATTTCGTCTGCCATTGTGCTTTTTTCCTACATTGTTGTTCACATTATGGTGACTCTCCAGCAGCCATACTTCTTTTATTCATCAATGTACAGTACTCGCTCAATGTATCTTTTATTATTTTAGCCCCCCATTAATTTGTAGATATATTTTTCATATTCGTCTTTTATATGCTTTTGCCTTATAGTGTTTGTTATATTGGGATATTTTCAAACTTTTCTCTTTGCACACAGTCACACACACACACGCACACACACACACACACACACACACACACACACACACACACACACACACACACATATATATATATATATATATATATATATATATATATATATATATATATATATATATATATATATATATATATATATATATATATATATACAAAAACTGTATAGAAATAGATCGAGTTCCCTCTTAACGCGACTTCTTTAACACCTGAATTTCTTATCGCTCACCGAAACGGTTGAACTCACGGTCAAGATCGTGTCCCTTAGTTGGGCATTCCCTGCAGCGTCTCTGTGGACCGCCTCCGTCATGGACCCCGTGAAATGCGCCCACCAAAGGGACTCGCCGGAAGCCATACCAATCACCACACTTAGCTTGACTCAAGGACGGAAGAGAATTTTCACGTTTTCAGAGAGGGGGGATGAGGGACGCTGTTAAGGCATTCTCCAGAGGGGCTCACCAGGAGGCAGATCAATCACCATACTTAGTTCCGGTGAGGGCGTAGGAGGACACAGTATCTGGAAACAACTATCATAAGAACAAGCTGGCCAGACGTGTGTAGTATTGTGCTTCCTTCATTTGTCTAAAAGCTAAGTTGGCTGTGTTTCATGTTACTGTCAGATGGAGGCTATTGTTTTGTCCTACTGTCAGGTGAAGGCTGTTGTTCTGTCAGATGAAGACTGTTGTTCTGTCCTACTGTCAGATGGAAGCTGTCGCTATTTACAGACGTTAAAACTGGTTTTAGTTTTATCCTCCCTATTGTCAGGGGGCAGCTTCATCACCCTCCCGCCAGCAGAGGATAGTTTGTTACCTTCTCATACTGTGACATATGATTGCTATCTCTTACCAGACGCGTCATCTATAAGAGAGGATATATAATGTACCTACCTATGTAGTAATGGAACTGAGTGATCCTGACTGAGTGTTGAACTCCAGCAGAAACTTATAAGAAGGTCTAAATCTGGCTGCCTAGTTCTGGGGCTTGTAGGAGTTGCACAAGCTTAGCAAATCTCTGAGCGGGAGTCCCACCTCTCTAGCTGCAGCAGCTTAAGAATTCCAGTGAATGTAGATTCTCCCGATGCATATATCCTTTACTGATATCTTCAAACGTAGGAACCCTTTCATTACAGTACTTTAACGAAGATATCCTATCATGAGAGTCATTTTGCGAATTTCATTCATTAAATATATACCTTCTACCAAATTATTCTTCGGTTGATGTGTCACAAGTACTTCAAAGAATTTGCGGAGTCATAATCCTTCACTAACTGTAACCTCCTTTTAATATATATATATAACTAGCAAAATATCATGCTGTATGAAGCCATTAATATTAGAATTTTAGCACAACTCTCATATGGATAAATTTAAAAGCTATCCTCCCTTAGAGCTTCCTCCCACCTGCATAGAGGCATTTTCAGCAGGTGGTAATTCTGAAGGGTTTTGAACGAACATTTGAGTTCTGGCAGTTGCCAAATCACAACTTTCTCATTTGTGAATGCTCAGAATCGAGCAAATTGACGGATTTTAACTAGGCTCACACTAGTTAATTCCGTGTCACATCAAATTGTCTGCTTGTGTAGTGCAATTGTTTTTGTGTTTCTTTTTTTTTTAATAAAGTAAGTAAGAGGATTCAAGGTAAATTATTGATTGATTTTTTATTTTTTTTAGTTTGCAAGAGAGACTGTGGTCATTTGCCCTAGTTATCCTCTTATAGTGGAACGTGAGAAGCAAATCCGGCCTGGAAAATGGGAAGCGGATGAAACATTAATGAAATTACCATATCGCTTCGTTGATAAACTTAGGATTCATGGGAAACACGCCCCTGTGTTAAACATCTTGATGGATCATATTACTTAATATTCTAGTTATGCAATTGCCGGTATTTCTAATTTTTTCCATTGGCAGTGTAATGACAAAACCCCACGGCAGTATTTATATATATTTGTTTACTAATTATGGTGATGATTGCAAGTTTACAAAAGGCAAAGTTAATTCCACGGTTCTCTACCCTTAACCTCTCTCTCTATTCCTCCCTCTATGTACCTTAAACCTCTCCTATCCCTCTAGCCCCGAACACCCTTACCCTCCCCCCACCCCTAACACTACACCAAGGAGTTTCGTGGATTTCACATCTTCAAGGGTGAGCAGAGGCTTATATATATATATATATATATATATATATATATATATATATATATATACACGTCGCCACACTTTCTTTAAGCAATAATAGTATATTGATCCTGGGAACGTTAAAGGACCGGCATATTGATCTCTGAGAGCATTAAAGTCGCAGGTCACTCGAGGATATGTTACGAGGTCGCTTCCTTGAGCCAGAGAGGCGTGTGTACGTCAGTGGCGTCTGGGAAACTTATGAAAGAGAGAGAAATAGAGATTAGTGGATAAGAAACATATGGATAAAGAAAGAGAGACAACTATAAATCAGAAGAGTTAAAAAGAAAGGGATACAGACAGTAAAA
This sequence comes from Homarus americanus, assembly GCF_018991925.1. Lineage (NCBI taxonomy): Eukaryota > Metazoa > Arthropoda > Malacostraca > Decapoda > Nephropidae > Homarus > Homarus americanus. The sequence goes on from NW_024735554.1 coordinate 7,918,262, forward strand.
TAACAATTATAGAGAAAACAAAAAGAAATAGGATTAGAGAAAAAGACTGGCTAGTTTCTGCGGGTTTGTATAATGTTTCGTGAGACTTTTCCAACACTGTGTGACTGGCCGTCTTACAGAGCCTAACCAAGACTCGTCACAGCTGTCGTGGTCACATTACTCTTAAGAAAACTTTTTACTGTAAATACGGTAATGTCTTAAGACTAATGATTGTCTATACTTATACCTTGGCGATAAGATAATACGTATTTATTTCTTATTAAAACCTTAAACCTCTCACACTATCTATCAAATTCTCCTCTTATTTTTTTTTAGACGTATCTCATCCAATTTCTCCACAGATTTTTTATATTACTTTTCCTTTCCGCCTACACTTTCTCTCAACCACTCTACCTACTTCTCTTTACCACCTCTTTCCCACTCATACACTCACACACAACCTCTTTATTCTCCTCTCTCAAATAACCACACTCCAAAATTATCCCGCCTGATGCCTTCACTCTTTTCTCACAGTAAGACTCTCTCTACCCCCACACACTTGGACTCTCCCACGCTCTCCTCTCCTTGACACTCTCTCTCCACCCATCCCCACCCCTCCTCTCTGATACTCTCTCCACTCACTTCTCCCATCCTCTCAGGTACTCTCACCGCCCATCCACCCCTCACTCCTCAGTCTCTCCATCAACCCACCTCAACGCCTCCTCCCTCTTAAACAGACACCTCTGAAATACTGTGCAATCATATTCATCTTGTGTATTCACGACCATTCGGATATTCCAGTCACAACTACTTCCTTTAGAAGAGGAGGAGGGGATAGAGGAAAAAGAGGAGGAAAGGAGGAGTAAGAGAAAGAATAAAAGGAGGAGGAATAGAAGAAGGAAGAGGAAGACGATGGGGAGGAGGAGGAAGAGGAGAAGGAGAGGGAAGAGGAAGACAAGGAGGGGGAAGATTAAGATGAAGAAAAGCGGGAGGAGGATAAGTATGTATATGAAGGGGAGTGGAGAAGGAGACGAAAAGTGAAGAGAGAGAGAGATGGAAGGGGAACGAAAGTGATGGGAAGCAGGAAAGGGGGAGAGAGGGATAAGGAAGAGGAAATAAGAGTAAAAGAAGAAAAGTGTCGGGTGTGAAGGAAGTAAACATGTCATTTCTTCTTCCTCTCATTATCTCATGTGTAATGGAGTGTTATGAACCATTTCCATCCCTCGTAAATATATAGATAGAAACACAACAACGTTTCGATATCGAGTTATTCTGGTACAAGAACCTTATAGCTTGAGTTATTCTGGTACAAGAACCTTATAGCTTGAGTTATTCTGGTACAAGAACCTTATAGCTTGAGTTATTCTGGTACAAGAACCTTATAGCTTGAGTTATTCTGGTACAAGAACCTTATAGCTTGAGTTATTCTGGTACAAGAACCTTACAGATTGAGTTATTCTGGTACAAGAACCTTACAGATTGAGTTATTCTGGTACAAGAACCTTATAGCTTGAGTTATTCTGGTACAAGAACCTTATAGCTTGAGTTATTCTGGTACAAGAACCTTATAGCTTGAGTTATTCTGGTACAAGAACCTTATAGCTTGAGTTATTCTGGTACAAGAACCTTACAGCTTGAGTTATTCTGGTACAAGAACCTTATAGCTTGTTATTCTGGTACAAGAACCTTATAGCTTGAGTTATTCTGGTACAAGAACCTTATAGATTGAGTTATTCTGGTACAAGAACCTTATAGCTTGAGTTATTCTGGTACAAGAACCTTACAGCTTGAGTTATTCTGGTACAAGAACCTTATAGCTTGAGTTATTCTGGTACAAGAACCTTATAGCTTGAGTTATTCTGGTACAAGAACCTTACAGCTTGAGTTATTCTGGTACAAGAACCTTATAGCTTGAGTTATTCTGGTACCAGAACCTGACAGCTTGAGTTATTTTAGTACAAGAACCTTACAGCTTGAGTTATTTTAGTACAAGAACCTTACATCTCAGGTTATGGTAACACAATTACATATCTTGAGAAGCTACATTAATGATTACTTGTTTTCAAAATAACTACTTGATGATTTAATAGGAAAATAATAATTTGAGGAGTAACTACAATTAAAGTCTTGCAAGAATCAAGGGGACCTGTGTCAGTATAAATTAAACGAATAAAGGTCATAATTAGAACACATTTTGAACATTGTAACATTAAAAGGAGTTACTAAATTTATACACCTGTGAAATATCTTAAATATTAACACATGCAATGGTGTTTGGATATAATGTAAACTCTATGTGTCTCATTATTAATAAATCCACCACCACGTATCCAGGCAGACTGGGTTAGAAGGTGGGAACGCTGTCCATTTCTCCAACATTTTACATTTGCAGTATGAGACATTCCCAGAACAGTATTTCAGGTAATAATTTGGTGGGTGTCACAGAACGACTGATTGCATATTACCATACTAACAACGTATCATACTTCCGTCAAGTTTGTGTCAATATAACGAACAGATCAGCGTGCCTGACAGACTCTCGTCTATTAGAAAAATTTCTGGAAAAATCACTTCCTAAAATAATGTATCGTATCAACTTCAAACATCCTCCAATACTGAGGTCCGTCACACGCGATGACTGCCGTAGGTGCTTGAGATAATACGCAGTATCTACAGTCAGCTGGGTTTGAAAAGACAATCATCTGAATCTGAGAGGCAAGCGACTGTCTGCACGAGCGTCTTGGAGTTATTTTAAATATTTGTGGCATTCTGGAGGATTATTTAAAAAAAAAAATTACTTTTAAATTGGTTAAGGTACAAAAATTAATATTAATGGGTTATTTTTTATAGGTATAAGAAGAAAAAAAATAGTTTGGTCATCCGATTCATAAAAGCACATAAATGTATTTTTGGTGTTAAAAATGAGTCACTCCATGGATGTCAGTCAATATTTAAAAGTTGCAGAATAATATTTTTTTTTCCATCAGCTATTTTATTATACTATTCTGGCTAAACTCTTCATTACAGAGTGTGTAAGTTAGGCGTTTGTTGCCTAATTGTCTCACTTCATGTCAAAATAATTTAGTAAATGACCTAGTTCAGGCATCTTTATGGCCACCATAGTTGGGGCCAGACCAAGCCTCTGGTTTCGAAGCCGAAGCCATTGAAAATTCACAAAGCCGAAGCTGAAGCCAGCTATTTAAAGCCTTGAAGCCGAAGACGAATCCAACCAAGTAAAAAGTCATAAAACCGAAGTCGAAGCCTAAGTCAAAGGCTTTCCAAAGCTACAGGAAGCTTTAACAACCGTACATATACAATATACTGTATTACTTTAAATGTTGATGTTGATGGGAATATAAATAACTAAATAACTAAATAAATAAATAAATAAATATATATATATATATATATATATATATATATATATATATATATATATATATATATATATATATCTTGATAAAATCACACGGAAAAGAAACAACGGTGCAGCTTGTCTTTATTCAAGATATATCTTATCCACGTTTTCATTGTGGATCTACATGAAATATATATATATATATATATATATATATATATATATATATATATATATATATATATATATATATATATATATATATATATATATATATATATATATATATATATTCGAAGTTGCAGCAAGGGCCTTGCTGTACTGCAGCTTATCTCAAAGCCTTGCTGCAAGACTTTGAGATAAGCTGAGTTTATTTTAAGCTGATTGATCTTGGGGGAAGTTTTGACTTATCCTATAGACTCAAAAATGTTGCAAAGAGTAACAATTTAACAAAAATTTATATTAACCATTGTTTATCCTATTAATTATCCATCATCATTCATGTTATTCATTTATTTCATTCATAATTTAATTTTTCAAAACAAATAATTTGTACCAAAAACCTAGTAAATATACATGATAACATTATTATATAGTCATATAGTCACAAATCACAGAGAAGATTGAACTAATTAACTTAATATTTTCAAAGGTGTCACTCAGCCAACAGCACCTAGGCTTTCTTAGCAGGTCAGGTCGTTGTAAGAGTAGAAAGTCAGGGAACAGTCCAGCTGTGGCTTCTAAGCCGGTGCCGTGCCTCTGGTTTCGAAGCCAAAGCCGGCTTCAGCCCCATGTCCACGAGCAACGCAAGTATTTCATTTTGCTTCTATCTTTTCACTTCTTGCGCCAGCAGTCTTATGTGAGACATCTCTTACAACATAAGCTTCTTTGATGATACTTAACTCTGCATTTAGTTATACAAACGAGTATGAATGTTGTTTATTCGACACAGAATTAGATTTTGTGTGTTTTTTCTCTCTTTTTTTAATTGCCCTGGAGGCAGAGTCTTTCTGATGTTTCTTCTGATGAAGACTTCATTATGCAAACCACATTGAAATTTCTATTTATCCCGACATTTCTTTCCCTTATGCGAGGTGTGGACATCAACACAAACATGCATGCACTTTGATTTCCTAAACTTTTGGTCTCTAGACATCAGTTTGACTCTTTACACTCTCAGGGTTTTCATATGTATAAATGCGTATGATGGAATTTATCACCTTGTAGGTCTGTATATGTACTATATGCGAAAACGCGTATGAGCATGAAGGAGTCTGTTGGAGCGCAGAACCTGTGCGGCTAGCCACCAAGAGCCAACAAAATCCTGAGATGTGTTAAGAATAGATTTTTTGTCACGTCATACTGATCATTTTGATTTTGCAATGGTGAAACACTTGATGTGATTTCATAGTCTAAACTCTGAAGTACAAGAAAGGTTCAAAATAAAATCTCAAAAAAAAAAATATCTTATGTTCTTCCATTTGAGCTTCACACACACACAACAATCATTAGAAGCCCCTGTGTTGACTGCCGGAAATTTCATAGAATAATATAATTTATAAGGTAAAGTAGAGTACATTAGTTTTATAAGACGTCACTTTATTACATAGCCGATGTGTTATTTTTTTGAGTCGGAATTAAACCACATTCTTGGCCTCGTATACGAGTATAATCAGCATCTTGATTCGTACACTAAGTTTATGGAGAGTATGATGGCAGCTCCCTATTTTTAATATCGACGAGACTGTATCATGAAAACAAGCTGATCAAGAAACAGTAAAGTACTGTACATATCCCTAATTATATCCTATATGATAATAACATCTTTATTGACTTATTAATTAATTTTGAAATATACTGATTGTGCAAATAATTTCCTTGAGTAAATGAGATATGAATTAAGTGATGAATATGAAATGTAATCTCTGCGAAACAACGATAAGGTATATTGTGGTTACATTCAGCTCGAATCTTTTCTCTACGTTTCGTCCATTCTCAAAAGTCTATGAAACCCTTACGGATATTTCCTAAACCAATTAAAATCAAGAGGAGCTCAAGTATGATCAGAAGTGTTTTCCAATGTTTCGACTTAATTAAGGCATCAGTATCTAATGAAGCTGTTTTTTTTTTTAAGTATTTTCTCGTCGACTCGAAGCGACTATTATTTATAAATGTAAAGCCTATGTTAACAAGATAGGATGTGTATTGAAGGCGTTTTTTGAAGTTGTAGTTGTATGTGGCTGTGTTAACATGGGCTCTTTTTTCTTATTAACCGGTTTCTGAAAGAATTTTATACTAAACTAACAATAAACGTGAACTATATTCCGATAGTTGCCCTGATGTTGTAAATGAACAGTTTTTTTGAGAATTGCTGTGAGAGACTTGCGTTACCAATCAAACACTTGTTAAAGGTCAAAGTGGTAGATCTGGAGGCGGTACAATAGGGCGTGAGACATTTCTATTCCCATGTCTACCAAAGGAAACATAATGATATAAAAAAAAACTTATACGTCATCCTGTAGGGATATGTTGATTTATAGTAAGGCGTTGACTGCTGACACAAAGAATGAGATCCACGTTTATCTGCTGTGAAGAGACCACATAACATAGAATACTGACAGAAAAAAATAATGAAAGAATAAGGAACCTGACAAACTAACATCAAGGTATACACTTAAGTGGGTCCTAATAAAGATGAGAGCAGCTTAGACACACAAATTCATAAAAACAACAATATTACATAAAAAAAAGTTAAGCCGTTACCATAGAAACTACAGACAGGTCAACATCAGCAACAGGGTTAATAATGTCGCCCTAGACTCACAAAACTACTGTACAGTTCCTGGGATAATTAATCAAGAAGTTGCCTCGAGAACAACAATCCTTCCTCTGAAATAAAAAGGTGTATCTATAATTATGACCATATTCTCTGAGTCTCTCTTCTTTCTCTTCTTCAAGCATGTATCCTCTCCCACTGGTGACGTCTTCTATCCCTTCTCCTCTGCTTGAATGGAAATATTTAATTATCTCCCATGATCGAGAATAATAATAAATAATGTTTAACAAAAGGTGAGAGCTGACTTAAGGGATTTGTGCTGGGGGGATGATAAGCGGGGAATATAGGGAGGGGTTGTGAAGTAATGAAGGGGATATGAGGGCTGAGTAAAGGGGGGTTGTAATGTCATCAGATTTCAAGGTTGTGTGTGAAAGTTGATTATGGAGCTATGTGTGTGTGTGTGTGTGAAGCTTGGGAAAGGGATATGTCAAAGGGTAACTAGTACCTAGTCAAGTGTTTTGATGGCGTGTAACAGGAGAACTGGAGCTGTGGTTAAAGGTGTGACAGCCTGGTTGCCATACCTTTAAACAGCTGCATCAAAAGATTCTGGTAATTTTAATGCATATTTTTTTCTATTTTGGGGCGATTATTATTATTATTATTATTGTTATTGTTATTGTTATTGTTATTGTTGTTATTATTGTTATTGTTCTTGTTCTTGTTCTTGTTCTTGTCGTCGTCGTCGTCAGTAGTACTAAATTTCTGAGTGTTATCGGATATAATGAAACTGTAGGTCCCTCCTTCCTTGCCGCCTCCATCCACACCTTCGCCTCCTCCTGTGTTCGTGGTCTATTGTTTACTTGAATACCATAAGCCACAAAGAGATGGGACAACCTTCTTCAGGAGTTAAGGAGGGTTTGATGAGAGACATAATCCGAGGTTGCGAGCTTAAAGACCTTAGTTGTTGAAGCACAGTAATAACTTTATAACGTGAACGTCCTCTTGCGCGTCCTGGAGGAATGAATACAATAATCTGAGTAACCAACCTTGACGCATGCATATGCCACGAGTAATTCATAAGAGCCTGATGATAGTTATTTATGTTTTTATTGTCCAGGGTTATTAATGGTAAGGTAAGTTTAGTTGTTGTTGTTGTTCAGGCCACATCCGCAATAGGTACCGCGCTGCACAGAAGCAAACAATACTCATAGTCTGTAACACTAGAGGCAGAAGTAGATTAGATTCACATAAAACTCCATCGCTCAATTTTGCACGGAAACCTTGTTAATTTGGGCCAAAAAATCAACTTAGAAATAAAAATTCCATCGCCCTTTCAGTCTTGTTATACAAACGTTTTTGAAGTGTTGGTTTGATGCGGCGTTGAGCCTCTATAGTAGCGCAGTTATGCGTCGCACAACCTATATATTATTAATTTTTACGAAATGCCCCAAAATATTGTTTTGCTTTTCGTTATTAACTAAAACTAAGTTAATAACAGTGTGTGTGCTGTCAGCCGGACGCTGGCTAAAGTTAGAAAACTGTGAAAAATAGACTTGATTGTCAGGTACAAACAGAAGTTTTTGACAACAAAATTTAATAAAAAAAAATCAGCTTATGTTCTGCTTCGTTGTGGAGTGATGCGTAAAGAGAGGGGAGAGAAATGTGTTACAACTTCAGAATGTAGTCACTTAATCTCTTTGGTAGTTGGGGAAAAATTACAAGAGCAGTCGGAAAGGGTTGGTGTGAAGACGGAACACAGACGCAGCTGTGAGTGAGTGAGTGAGGCAGTTTAGAGCGATAATTTTAGCGCTGAATTTCGCATCAGAAGATATTGCTTTCATTGTAAATAAAGAATTGAAGTGCACAGTATAGGTATTTATAAAGACGAATATAAAACACACATGACAAATAATGGTCTGTTATTGTACAATTTTACACCTGGTGAGGCCCTACGGAGGAGCAGTGTTTCAGGTGTGGTTATTCATCGAGAAAGTGGCCGCTCAATTTGACTCAGTGACGTCACATTTACGTCAGTAGACGATCGAGCTGCTCCTTTCTTGCTGAGGAAAACACTATCTGCTTTATGTTGTTTCCTTGCACAGAATTATACAAGCTACAGTAACTATAGGGAGTATAGGCTCTGTCATATATTGTGGCAATATACTCGTATAGTCTTATTATGTCTGTAAACGGCTTCAATTTACAATGTGAGTAAAGAACATTAGAAAATATAATGAATATCATTATTTGTTTACTACTACGACTACAACAACTGGTTTTTTTTAAGTGGGCTCCAGCCTCCCCCAATAGCCACACCGTCGCCGCCATTTTATTACCTTAATATTAAATACCCTAATACATAAGTAGCTATCCTAGCTGTGTTGAGTTAGTTGAGCCGCAGATCTATGCGGCATTCAGTGACTGTTGCCTCATAGTCAACTACTACTACTTTTTCTTTCGAAACGTGGCCTCCATCCTTCCCCAATAGCCACACCTTCGCCACCATTTTACTGATTAAATATCTAATACAAAAGTAGCTACTGTTGCCCCATAGTTAGTATCTGCGACTGTTGTTGGCTTTGTGGCTGAAGATCTCGTTCCTCTGAGGCAAAGCAATGCAAACATAAGCAGAGAGAAGGACAGTCGACATTTCAACCAGGCTGCATCGTGGCTTCTGGGCTGCTGCTTCTGTTCAGAACACCTCAGCCAATCATGTGTTGAAGCATCTTGCACTTGGGCCCATCTAGTCAGAGATTGTGAATGCCAGAGAAGTGAAGCTACCTTGATCCACGTTCTGAATTCTCTTAGATTACGCCCTGTGATTATCTTTCTCGATCTTTATGTGTGCAGCCATGAGAGAAGAGGTCCTGGTGACATGCGGCCATGGGATCAAATATACTGATATCAAAGAAGATTCGCTATCCCCACGTCCTGAATCCTCGAGCACTGACGTCAACACGGGCTTCGTTGGTTGTATTGGCGGTCCTATTCTGGAGATTCTCACCGTTCCACCTTACCAATGGGGTGTACCCGAATCCACAGACAAATTCTTACTTGTATTATTTCTGATACCTAGTAAACACCAAATTAATCGTTATCCAAATAGTAATGACGATGTTGGTGGTGCATCAAATTCCATAGATTTATACTTTTATGGCATTTCCGTGTTAACAGCACAGAGTACAACAAATTTAATCACATTGGTTTGGTTAGCCTAGCTGGTTTGTGCAGTGAAAGTGAGGCACGTGCACTGCCATCGTCCATAAACTAGGCTCTCAGATACAGTACAGTTATCTCCCTTAGTAACTTACACCACACCCTTGCACTTTTAGTGGAATATTGTCCATGGGACCCTTTTTATTATAAAAAACAAAAACAGACTGTATTTATCAGTTAATTTCATCTCGTATTGGTGACCATATTTTAGGACGATGGTTAGCACCCTCTCACACATCTCACGCGACGTAGCTAACTATCACGGTATCGTCCATCAGCAATAGCGCATGTGCTGTAAATATCCTAGAAAACCATCATTTGGGATTGTCTCTTTCATCATTCTAACCATCTTATCAATATAAATCACAAACAATAGACAGCTGATACCGACCCCAACTGGTATATACAGTACAGTAGTTATCATTTAAATGAAGTACTTAAAAATAGTAATTATTTGGGTGGAAAACATATCTTTAATTTGCATCTTACAGCTTAGTACTTTAGAAATATATATATATATATATATATATATATATATATATATATATATATATATATATATATATATATATATATATATATATATATATATATATATATATATATATATATAAATATATATAAGAATAAAGTGCTCAGAACTTCCTCAAACACAGGACAGGACAAGGAAATTTTGTAAAATATTCATAACATGGGTCTCCTGCCATTCCCTTAACGCAGGTAAAAGACGGAAGTAATAAGAACTGACAACTTTAATATAACAGGAAATTTTCAGTCTATTATGGAGGAGACAGCATTACCTTCTTAAATCTTTTGTTAGTTATAATAAGTCAATGCATGGCTCGATCCCTGGGCAATTTGCCTCTCTTTACCAAGCAATAAATGGGGACCTTAATGTTAATCGATTTGTGGATCGTGTTCCGGGGTAATGGTCCGCCAGTGCAGTTAGCGAGCTTTTTTTTTTTTTTTTTTAAACGAGATTAGCCCACCAGGGCACAGGTCAATTACCCATATCAAGGCCTGGGGACGAAAATGTAATGTTAATAATAATAATAATAATAATAATAATAATAATAATAATAATAATAATAATAATAATAATAATAATAATAATAATAATAATAATAATAATAAAACACGAATAAAATTTTTTAAAATTGTTAAATATAATGTAATACAATAAAAATAATAATAATAATAGTAATAAAGGACCATAAATAAATACAAAAGTTAAAAAAGGATCAATAGTGAGAAACGATATATGTACAGTATGTTGTGTTGTCAAAGTAAGAGAAACAATTGAAATCCTACAATTGTGTGTAAATGAGACAAAGTCAGTTCAGCAGGTTGGGACTTGGTCACAATTTTGGTGATGCCATATTGCAGCAGGGTCTACCATTATACAATATATTATGCTTCCAATATCTTCCCAGACGGTAGTACCTCCCCTTTTCTCGGACTATTCCTTGACACTGGGTCATGCAACTCGTTAACTTAGGGTGTGGTTGTTGTGTTGGCGACAGCTTCTACACCTGAAACAAATTTAGGCCTAGGTGGCCGTCGGCCATCCTCATTACACGAGGGTCAACCATAATATAAACATTGTATTGTTTGGTTTAGATTTTAATGCAGTTTCGCACGCCAAATGTGTATCACACGTATTTATATAATGCATTATAGAGTGGTTATATACAGTGGGTCTTGTGAAGTAATTTATATTTGAGCAATTATGTCAGGCAAAACTTATTTAACTTAGTATTGATGATAACATATATGATAATAATGACCTTAATCATTAATGCTTTTAGACACACATACAATACCGCCACATACTAGATCACTCAGTTCATAGTTCCGGAATGTTTGGTTGTCGCAAAATTTTTCACCTCTGTAAGTTCATTCTTTGCACTTCACTTCCGTAAAATAATGATTGTAATTCCAACGCAGGATAGAATAAATCTGCTCACTCTTCGTAGTAATTGTTATGATATTTCAGTATCACTAAATATTACTTTATTGTTTTTAATTACATCTTAATTAAAAAAAAGGGGAGTAATTTTATAAAACGGCAGTAATATACCATTTAATATGAAGCTCAAAAAGTGTTTGATTTTGTAGTTGGTGTATAATCTAACTTACTGATTATTAAGAACTAGACTTGGATGAATAAATATATCCGTCTTCAAATTGAAAAAAAAATCCTGTTTTTTCTGTGAACTTTATTATAAATAAGGTATAACACTTATTTTTAGTTTTACGTTCATGAATATCCAACTCTGTGTTGTTTTAGTATTAGATTGTAAAAACAAATAACAAAAAATCCAGGATTACAAAGATAAAAGTTTATAAAGAGTCCATTTGCTTTCATAGAATACACAATAGGTGTGGGTTTTGTTGTGTGGGCGGTGGGGTGTAGCAGGGAGTGTGGGCTGTGGAGTGTAGCAGGGAGTGTGGGCGGTGGAGTGTAGGGAGTGTGGGCAGTGTAGCAGGGAGTGTGGGCGGTGGAGTGTAACAGGGAGTGTGGGCGGTGGAGTGTAGCAGGGAGTGTGGGCGGTGGAGTGTAGCAGGGAGAGTGGATGTGTAGGTCACTGTATCTTTTATTATAAAATGGGATGTACCAAAGATTTATCTGGTTTGTTTCACTTCCCATTTCCTTCTCATTTCATCCTCCGTCTTTGTTTCACGTCACTTTATCATCTCTCAGGAAAATGATACATAGCTTTGTTGTATGTGTGTCAGTTTGTGAGATAGGTCTGTGTTGTGTGTGTGTGTGTGTGTCAGTTTGTAAGGTAGGTCTGTGTGTGTGTGTGTGTGTGTGTGTGTGTGTGTGTGTGTGTGTGTGTGTGTGTGTGGTTTGTGAGGTAGGTCTGTGTTGTGTGTGTGTGTGTGTGTGTGTGTGTGTGTGTCAGTTTGTGAGGTGGTGTGTTGTGTGTGTGTGTGTGTGTGTGGTGTGTGAGGGTAGGTCTGTGTTGTGTGTGTGTGTGTGTGTGTGTGTGTGTGTGTGTGTGTGTGGTCAAGCTGTCAGAGAGGTGTGTTGTCAGCTGTGTAGGTCTGTGTTGTGTGTGTGTGTGTGTGTGTGTGTGTGTGTGTGTGTGTGTCAGGTTTGTGGTGTGTGTGTGTGTGTGTCAGTCTGTGTTGTGTGTGTGTGTGTGTGTGTGTGTCAGTTTGTGAGGTAGATCTGTGTTGTGTGTGTGTGTGTGTGTGTGTCAGTTTGTGAGGTAGATCTGTGTTGTGTGTGTGTGTGTGTGTGTGTGTGTGTGTGTGTGTGTGTGTGTCCTTGTTTGTGTAGATAGATCTGTGTTGTGTGTGTGTGTGTGTGTGTCAGTTTGTGTTGTGAGTAGGTGTGTGTGTGTGTGTGTGTGTGTGTGTGTGTGTGTGTGTGTGTGTGTGTGTGTGTGTGTGTGTGTGTGTGTGTGTGTGTGTGTGTGTGTAGTCAGTGTGTCAGTTTGTGAGATCTGTGTTGTGTGTGTGTGTGTGTGTGTGTGTGTGTGTGTGTGTGTGTGTGTGTGTGTGTGTGTGTGTGTGTGTGTGTGTGTGTGTGTGTGTAGATCTGTGTTGTGTGTGTGTGTGTGTGTGTGTGTGTGTGTGTGTGTGTGTCAGTTTGTGAGGTAGGTCTGTGTTGTGTGTGTGTGTGTGTGTGTGTGTGTGTGTGTGTGTGTGTGTGTGTGTGTGTGTGTGTGTCAGTTTGTTAGATAGGTCTGTGTTGTGTGTGTGTCAGTTTGTGAGGTAGTTTTGTGCTAAATTTGTTACAGTTTGTGAGATGATGATGAGCCGCTCTTCTGTCTAGGTCTTAAAAAAAAGTATTTCTAGTGAGCACAACAAATTGTTTTATCAAGGGTATTATGATAACAGTGTTCTCCTTAAGGTGTAAGGCTGGGAATGGTTCTATCGAACATGTTCAAACATTGCCATCAAATTGTCTTAATATCCAGTTTTGAGAAATTGAGAATCACTCTCACATTGACACTTACACTCACAATCAAACTCACACTCAATGTTCGTTTATCATCAAAGCAGAAGAAGATAAACACATTATTCAAGTGTTTTACGCAAGTGAAGTAAGTTTGTTTTCAACTGTATAATTTGGGTTACAGGGAAGAGCAGCGTCCAGTTCCTCCTCCCCTTCATTAAGTATGCAATTAACGTCACCACCAGCTGCTAAAGATGAACAAGAAAGACTTTATAATAGACTCATTTGTTTAACCAGGAAGTTGTTGATAATAATTAATGAGTGCTCGAGAAATTACGGCTTTCATATATATATATATATATATATATATATATATATATCCGCGAGTTCGTCTGTCTGTTTATTCCAGCAATAAGTATTGTCGTTGGCATAGGTGTAAGCATAGCAAGTCTCACTTGACATATTTAGGGTACGTAGTAAGCTTAATGTATTAATCAGCCTCAGGTAGTGGTCGTCTTCCACCTTGAAGATGTCAATATCCAAAGCGATGCGGGGAATAACGCTGAATAATTATGTTGTTGACTTCATTTTTACCTTTCTCTAAAATTATTGTAGAATCGTCTAGACTTTGTAGACACTGCGCAGTTTAAGGTACAGAAGTTATTTGTTAAAAAATAAAAGGTTGGTTTCATCAGATGTGCCTAGATGAAAGCAATTTGATTGAAGATCATTTTTTGAACAGCATTGATATTCCTAATTCTTTGTGTTAATGTGTTATAAAATACACCCGCAAATTTAAATCATGCAATCATTTTAGTCATAATCATCGAGCAATCACCTGTGGGTGTTCTATAAATAAATCGTTTCAATACAATTGTATATGGGTTACAGCAGCTTCAGACTACACAGACATACAACAGCTGTGATGTGTGGGACAAAGACTTACACAAAGGCAGACTCATCTCGCGAAATCCATGCACCAAGCAATACATAACGACATTAGGAATGCAAGAGAATATTGCAATCTCAACACAGATCACCTACTTTATATGCTAGTGCTTCAACGTACAGTATGTGAGGTGACATTAGAAAAATTAGCATTTTATTACAGCCAATCTGAACCCACACGTTGTTAGAAGTTTACTCATATGGACAAAGTTTGCAATTATTTTTACACACGCAAATATACACCTACGTACACACACTCATACACGCACATGTACTCACGCACATACATGCACATAATAATAATAATAATAATAATAATAATAATAATAATAATAATAATAATAATAATAATAATAATAATAATACTAATAATAATAATAATAATAATAATAATAATAATAATAATAATGATGATGATTGCCCTCATGTACGAGGATAGCCAGCCTTAATGCCACCTTGGCGTGAATTTGTTTAAGGTGCAGAAACTGTCGCCGACACAACAACAATAAAGTACAGGTACTAGGATTCATATAAAGGAGTGTTAGCTACAAGACTAGCAAGGTTATCCTAAAACTATTTCTTGCGTTTGTGAGATCTCACTTGGATTACGCAGTTCAGTTCTGGTCACCGTACTACAGAATGGATATAGAATCCCTAGAAAGAACTTAATGGAGAATGACAAGATTATTCCCGGGGATTAGGAACCTTGAGTAATTTGCACTCCATCGAGAGACGTAGCGTGAGGGGCGATATGACGTAGGTGTAAAAATGGAAGTCAGAGCTAAACAAAGTTGGTACAACAAAGGTACTCTAACTATCTAACCAGGAGCGAACTCGTGACAATGGTTTTAAATTGAACAAATTTAGATTTAGGTGCGAGATAGGTAAACATTGGTTTGTAAATAGAGTAGTGAATGAGTGGAACAAGTTACCAAACATCACCATTAACTCGAATACTCTGGATAGTTTCAAACATAGGTTGGATGGATATATGAACTGAAGTTGGGTGTAAATTGGACTACCCAGCAGTGCTGCCGCTTGACGCTAATTCGTCTGCTAGACGGTAAAAAATGAGTCGATGACGTAATCGGTAGACCGTGACGTCGCTGTACCGGCTCGTCGGTAAAATACCGAAATTGTTAATTAGACCTTTTGGGTGGTCAAATGCCAAATAAAAATTAGGTAAAATAATTGAGGATATTTTATTTTATTTCCTTCGTTTTATAATTGATAGTTTAGCAATATTGGTTTATGATGAGTTGTCACGGGAGGACGACGTCTACTAGGAACAGTCATTTCGTGCTGTTCCATGTTTGAGTTCTAGGGGCAGATCCAGGAATATCAAAAGGTAGTCCAAGAAGTTTTGGGTGGGGGATCCTGGCGAACAAAGCGAGCTCACCCAGCTGGGGGGTTGGGGGGCGCTATAAGCCCCCCACCAATAATTTTTTATTTAATTTTTAATTTGACCAATATCATGGGTATTTTGGGTCCATTTTGAAGCCATGTGCACTTGATACTAGGAGGTATTCTGAGGTCAATAGTAATTAATTTTTACTGTACAAAAATGCGTGAATACAATACTGCATTAAAGAGGCGACCATGCTGGTTATCACACACAAACACACACTCACACACACACACGCACACACACACACACACACACATCTGGGAGGGAGTTCTACACTACGAGTTTGCTGTTCAACACCTACATTAATATGTATGTTCACTGTATGTTCCTTTACCTTTCTCTAATGAAGGCTTTTGTTAAACCACCAATGTATGTATTAAGTCATTTATGTCCAATGTATATTTTCAGCCTTCGGGCTGCAGAATTTTTTCAATAAACCGTTAATTATTATTATTATTATTATTATTATTATTATTATTACACACACACACACACACACACACACACACACACACACACACACACACACACACACTACAACAAATTATGAATAAACATTATCATCATTATTCAGCAACAAGAATAAGTTACTGCTGTTTTCATCATTACATTGATGACCGTAGATTGTTTTACGTCCCAGCAGCAAAATGTGTTAGAATATTTAGCAAAATATTTTTTCTCTCTGAAACTCAGAAGCCTCGTCATAGTAAACTTACCCTTCCACTAGCTCCGGTCTTGTATAGGACCTCATGAGATTGTGGTACTTGCTTCTCGGGTGGTGTTGTAGAGGATAGTAGGTGTTAGTAGTACGTCCCTATCCGGTGGTGTTGTGGTGATAACACGCTGGTGATGTGGAGGGAATCATGTGTTTGTTACAGCACCTCCCCTCTGGTGTGTCATAAGCACTGACCGTGATAATATAGTGTCCTCACTAACAACTTCACTCTTTCAGCATCATGTTCATTCCATTTCGAAATGAAATTGATACTTTCATATCTGTCAATCCTTGCACTGTGTACACTCGTCAACAAAAGTACTGTCGCCTCACCTGCCTCTTCATGAACCCAGTAAGTGTCTGTGTGTGTGTGTGTGTGGCTGCTCGTGTGCATTGTACATATATAATAATTTAAGTCCCATACGGCGAGGTACAATTGCAGTGTGTGTCCCGTGAAGCTGTCAATTTTATCACCATTAAGTAACTTTTATTACCTAAATGATCAGTGCAGGAATATCTTTTTGACTGCAACATATTATGGAATTACAGCTCCTATGACCCATGCTCATACTAGAGGGCAGCTCTTGAAATATTAAAATTATATTAGAACGTCGACAAAAGTGATTAATGAGAAATTGAGTAAACTTGAAAGGCTTTTAGCGAGTTTTGCACGTTTTACTGTTTCTTACAACGTGGTTAAGAAATGTTAATGTTGTTAAGGACGATGTAAAGGAAGTGGGGATCCTCTGGTAGGTGGTGGTTATATATATACATATATATATATATATATATATATATATATATATATATATATATATATATATATATATATATATATATATATATATATATATATATATATATATATATATATATATATATATTTATATATATATACGTTATCCTTGATATCAGCTAAGTTAAAATTAGGGTACAGTGAAACAAGACAATAAAAACTTTCCATTCGTATAACAAATAATTTCTTGTTCAATAAGTGAAGTCCTTGTTATTATCCATCCCATCAAATATCTTGTAAACCTTACTGAATCCATCGAATTGATCAACATTAATTGGGCCATTAATGAATATATTCCACCACACCAATACTAATTACAAACATGTATTTGTATTCAATGGCTGGTGAAATTTTTAATTTTTATCAATATTACTGAGATCTATACCTTAGCAGCTGCTACTCACTTTAAGTAAGACATTAACAGTGATAATTTGTGTTAATTTAACACAATTACAGATTCAGGAACAAATAAACGAAATAAACTGGAAATGTGAAGAAAAACACTTCAAGCTCTGTACTCTCTCAACATGTTAACATAGCAAGAAGGCAAAGATGAATATAACAACAACAAAAATAATAATATCAATAACAAGCAGTAACAACAAGAACTCCCTGATACATATCCCGAAAAGCGGTTGTATATTCTGTTGGCGTGTGAAAGTTGCTTCAAGTTTAGATAGATAAATTTATCTAAGTGATAGACAGTCATGTATAATAGTCTGATGGCTTATCTCCACGAGTGCACGACAGGGGGTCAGAAGGCCGCTGGTCTGAGTTGCGTTATTAAAATAATTAAATTGTGATTAACAAACTTCATTCTTTCCATCATCAACCGTGGGTGGATTATTCTTAATGTACAGTGCACATACGAGTTAGTTTACTTCCCTGTTGAACTTGGAAACCAAAACGCTCTTCAATCCAGCGACCAAAGGGTAATACATTATCTCGTTTTCAAATCTATCATGCCGTCTGGTGTTCGAACATACAGTAGAGAAGTATGTTTGTGCTCCACTGTTTATTTCCTGAGCAGTGTGTAAATATGTCTTGCATCTGATCTATGTATTAAGTAAAACCAATTTTGAGAAAACTGAGATTCCCAAAGAACAACATAGAAATAGACCAGTTGGGGTTAGACCAGGTGTTTTATTCTGGTTCAATACCGCGAGTTTAACAAAAAAAATCTTTAAAAAAGTTACATTCAACGAATAACTAGTGGTTGCAATAGATGAAATAATTTCCATTGTCATTTATTCATTCATTTTCCAGAAATCAAAACATTTTTTCACAGATTCTTAGTTTATGAGAGAGCGGAAGAATTGACAAGTATTTCATAAGTTAGGCTGGAAAGATGTTTTAAATATTCCTTAAGTGCAGCTTAGAAAAGGTCATGAATATCCCACAAGGCAGTCTGTGAAAAAAGTCACGAATATTCAACAAATGAGATTGGAAAAGCGACTTAAATATTCCTTATGTGTGGCAGGAAAGAAGTCTTAAATGTACCACACTTTAGCGTCAATACAAGGTGCTCTCGGCTGCTCAATCCCACACTCAGCCAACACGTGAAAGCTTCTGAAGACCTGTTTTTTTTAGTACGCCGACAACCTTGCCCAAAAATCAAGTGCAAAATTCTTGAAAAAGTTCCTGAATTGAGAAAGTGTTTGAATAGACTGCAGGCTGTTGATGGAGACATTCTGCAGATGATGATGGAAAAATAAATGATTTTCTTTGTAATTTTCTCATCTCTTTTTCTTCATTATTTTTCTAATTTATGAAAAAACCTTTGTTGATGTCTTTTTTCTTATGTTGTGCATGATGGTAAGAGTTTATTATGAGTGTTTGAAAAAGCCGTCAGTAGAATTAATCCTTTGCTGAATATCCAGTTTTAAAAATTATGCTTTGAAAGAGAGCTGATATGAGGGAGTGAGTGGGAGAGTGGAAAGCAGTGTATCCGTGGGAGGGAAATAGCAGTTACAGTAAAACGTAGAGAAGGAAGGATTATCAAGACAGGAAATGAGGTAGAGAAAAGGGAGATAGAAAAGAAGAGATAAAGAGAAAGTTAAGAGATAATATAAATGTGAGAGCGAGGGAAAGGAATGATG
The DNA here is from genome assembly GCF_018991925.1 of Homarus americanus. Lineage (NCBI taxonomy): Eukaryota > Metazoa > Arthropoda > Malacostraca > Decapoda > Nephropidae > Homarus > Homarus americanus. The sequence continues at coordinate 7,937,467 of NW_024735554.1, forward strand.
AAAAAAAAGGAGGAAAATATAAACTCTACGGTAAAAAAAACAATAACGCATCACTGGCCATTATAGACTCACTCGAGAACCATTAAAAAAATATGAAAATTGAAAGAAAAATTATTAATACCACGCTACGTTTACTGCCATGAGGCCTGCTGGGCGTGGCAGTAAACGCGATCAAACTATTTACTTTTTCACTCCGTGCAACAATAGTGGAGTAAATTATAGAGGTTTGTAAGAGAAATTCTAAATTTTATGATGTTAATTGGTTCGCTATAATAAAAATAAGTTAAATCTACTTGGGTTTAAGCATCATGGGATATACAGTATATGATGTTAATTGGTTCGCTATAATAAAAATAAGTTAAATCTACTTGGGTTTAAGCATCATGGGATATACAGTATACACAGTACATATAAACACTCATGATTGCTATTGGTTCTTACCGCAAATCGCCTGGCCAATCAGATTAATAGATCAGAACCAAACACTTTATTTCCTGATGTACCCAGAGCACCGACCTCGAGGCACTGATGTATAAAAACAACGTGATAAATAGATTAACCTTGTTGTGTTTTATCGTCCAGCTATTTCAATACAGTCGCAGGGTTCTCGTTGTACAGTAAAACAACAAGACGGACGTAACCGTAAATAAGTTAGGTTAGGTTAGGTTAGGTTAGGTTAGGTTAGGTTAGGTTAGGTTAGGTTAGGTTGGGTTTGGTTAGGTTAGGTTAGGTTAGGTTAGGTTAGGATAGGTGCGGTGCGAGGCTGAGAAGTCAGGTCAGGTTCCAAGTCCGGTTCCGAGGCCAGGTCCTGTGATTTAACAGTTCCTCAGCGTGTTCACCTGCAGATTATCTGATAGAAGGATGGTAACACATTAACCGAAAACAAATAGTGAAGATTTAGATACAAGGAAAATGGGAAGGAAAAAGAATAAATACATAAACTTTTAATTAAGCAAAACATTAATTGGTATGAATCACAAAAAAAAGTAAATGAAATTTATAAACACAACGTTCACTGGTACACACGCATTTAATTATACATTTTGTATAATTAAATCTGAGTATTAAACGATACAATTATAAAGTATTTGTGAAAGAGAAGCTATTCAATCCCCTGGCCTTTTATAATCTAAGCGTATTTTATTACAGTTATTCACAGGCACGTCTGTTGTCAAAGCAGTTTATGATAACAAATTCAAATATCAAACAAAGACAACAATTAGCCACGCCACGCAGCTCCAAGGCAGGTAAGTCTAATTTGCATGAGACTTGTAAATGATGCTGCCAGATTGGGAGTGTTACCTAGCGCTTCTGCCAGCTTAATGTGTTGAAGAATTGGTCCATCATAACAGTACTGATAACACCCTACTGAGCACGTGGGATATATTCCCTTGACTCAAGAATTAAAGTATAATTGTCGTTAAGTAAATTTATCGTTCAACCACACCTAACTAAATCTCACCCAAAAGAATCAACTAGGCAATATATATATATATATATATATATATATATATATATATATATATATATATATAATATATATATATATATATATATATATATATATATATATATATATATATATATATATAATATATATATATATATATATATATATATATATATATATATATATATATATATATATATTCATATAGATCCACAATGAAAATATGGATAAGATAAATCTTGATAAAATCACACGGGAAAAGGGAAACAACAGAGCACCTTAGCTTTCGTCTTGAATAAAGACGAAAGCTAAGGTGCTCAGTTGTTTTTCTTAATGGGAGTCACGAGTGTGACTCCCATAAAGAGATTCCATCCTGTTAGCTTGACTGTAACTTATAGCACTAGGACTGGTTATGATTCACTCACTTTTATTTCTAGAATTTAACTCGGGTTTCTCAAGACGCGCGTACACACACACACACACGGTAAAAAAGTACAACAATTGTTGTCTATTCTGCTTCAGTGTAAAAAGAAAAAAATCAGTTTTAAATTTAGGAAATCACAAAGGTTCTCTCCCTTCCCCTTCCTCTCCATGTTGATAAAAGTTATTCCGGTAAGCCTGACGACCAACTCGGGGCAGTACAGATTAAACAGATTGAATACGAAGCTTTTTACGGCATACATGGAGACAGTGTGGCTGGCATTGCACACGGTCGCCTTCTCTCCCTAACGGCAAAGTTAGAATGTGGTTTTGTTTTATGTAATAAAATGGAATTGATTTACGTAAAGTATAAGATCAGTGTCTCAATAAGAAAAAACAGCTGTGTTTTGTGTTTACGAGCGTGCGTGTAAGTGCTTATGTGTATGTATGTGTAAACATATACAGTATGTTTGAACTGATTATGTTTGTTTGTCTGAAGACGTTTAAGTTTGTGTTTGTGGTTATGGTTCTGTGAATGGATGTCGACCTATCAGCCTGTGATAATAAGTGTGTGTTTCGGCATGTAAGTATAATTTTTTAGTATTTGAGTTCGAGTATGTGTGTACATGTGTGTGTGTTCGTGTACACAAGTGAGTTCTTAAAAGGTTAATTTTTTGATAGGGTTTGTTTTATATATGTGTGTACATGATTGTGTGTTTTTGTATACTTATAGGGAATACAAGCGTTGGTGTGCACACGAATATAAGTTTATTATGAACTAACACTAGTGACCTGTTATCCCCAAAATCTTTCAGTTTTGTTACTGAACAATTTATTTTGTCAATCCTAACTTCCACAAACCTGATTATATCCATCATCCAGGTAAATACCCAGGTAATTACTGTGTCCTGCATTAATGTAATTATATAGGTAACTACTCACAGTACTTATCTACTCTCTTCTGCGCTTCCTTTTTAAAGCGGGATAATAAGAGAGAGAGTAAAGGAGATATTCCCTTTACACACTGACAGTATTACGAGGTCAGTATCACTTTGCCATACCTTTACGCGAGTCAGAATATGACACGTATAGTAAATGCGCGTTGATTATTCTTTCGTTTATACACTTGTCAAAACTTCTTCATATCACTTATTTTGTTATAATAATAATAGAGAGAGAGAGAGAGAGAGAGAGAGAGAGAGAGGTAATAGGTCATCTTTATACGCCGATCTTGGGATATTTCCAATCATCTCCTTATGAAAAATTCCTTCCCTTGTTGGTATTTTTCTTTTCTCCTTCACATACCAGAGATTCTTAATTTATTTGGAGTTTAATGCTGGAGTAGGTTTCTGTTTACACACCGTAGAATTCAAGAAAATATTCGGATTTATTAAACAAGTTACCGTACTAGACTTAGTGAATTTGGGTTTAATATCTGTTACGGCGAGTCTTTCGTTTTATTTTGTGTGTGTGTGTGCGTGCGTGCGTGCGTGCGTGTGTGTGTAGCTGAAGAAAATATGCTTAAATAGCTGCTCGTGTTTCTTTCTCTCACTAATTGGTCATTTTCTTTTAATTATTTATCATTTCCCCACTTATCAGTTTATTAGCCGTTAGGCAGGTTGATACGTTCTTTGTTACTTTGTTATGAACTTTATTTATTTTGTCTTGTGTTAGTACCTGTGATGTTTGGTAAAGTGACACAGGATAACACCTTTCTCACTAGTGTCCGGGCCAAGGACTTGAACCCTTGACAGTGATGATATAGTGGTGAAATATAATGCACGTTACCACTATAGTGGTGAAATGTAGTGCACGTTACCGCCATAGTGGTGAAATGTAGTGCACGTTACCACTATAGTGGTGAAATAAAGTGCATGTTACCGCTATACCACCACCACCATCGGGGTATTTTCGGTCGGGTACCAACACCCACGGCCAATTAGCTATGTTTCTACAGAAACTGCCTCAGTCTACGGCATAATCATATTAAAAGAATGATTTACAGAACAACACAAGTAGATATTTGTAACCGACGCTTTTTTGGGGGGAGGGGGGGGTAAAGAAACCGGTGCATCTAACTGCCTTTGGCTCGCTTTGCACTGCTTGCGGAAAACACGGTATTGCAATACTGAACCGTTAACAGGCCGAGCACACACTACGTAGCGAGCTTATTGCCCAGGTGAATGCAATGCAGGACGTTTGTTATGGCATTAGGTTTGCTTGTGGGCAGGGATCGGATTCGTGCCGAGCAGGTTCGTGAGCCGCTTGGGTTCCTAGGTCGATTAGGTTAATTTACTGGCCTGGACTAATATCACGTTTTAGTCAATCGTTTTACTGTACTATTTAACTAACACTTGGTACTAATTTGAGGACTATACTTACAAGTGAGATAGCTCTGCTGTAATTGCTCATTGGCAATGATGAACACAAACACCCGGAGGACGTCCTGCGAGGCCGCACACTCGGTCCACGTGTGGTTGTGACACAGTGCTCACCCTCCCTCTGCGCGGCGACGCCGAGGATCATAGGCCGCCCTATCAATTGAGTCTTTTAGAAATTTTTATTTCTGTCTCAGTTTCAATGGGTAATTAATGGCTCTTAGATGAACGGAGGCGAAAGAATGTTATTTATCATTTATTAAAGTTATTCTATTTGTTAGTTATATGCGCTCCCATGGTGTCGTAGATAGTGTATTTGAAGCAATGATTAAATATTAGTCTGCTTTTTCTTTTATTATCAGATATTATTAAAATATTTATTCAAAATTTCGCTTTTCCGTGAATTTGATTTACAAATTCATTGGTGAGAAACTGCTATAGTGACTATTGTACTCAGAGACGTTGCTGGGGATGCCTATGTAAGGTACAAGGCCCATCTGTATGTGGCCAGACGGGGAATCAAGTTTGTTTTGACGTCTTAATATTTCATGCCTCAAGGTACGGCAGAGAAGAACATGAACGCTCTACAATTTTCAGGAATTACTCGGTATAATTTTAGATAAACCTACCTTAATATTACGTGAATATCTCTCAAAGTTATATATATATATATATATATATATATATATATATATATATATATATATATATATATATATATATATATATATATATATATATATATATATATATATATATATATATATATATATATATATATATATATGCTGTATATACATGATGATTCAGCAAAGAGTACATTAAACTGGAGGATGAAATCCTTTGATAATTCTAAACCACAATGTCTCTATGGTAAAATGTCATATTCTGCATATGCCCACGTGTTCGTGACAGGTGCGAGCAAATTAAACATAGTCCAGGCATTCTGGAACGTGTCAGACAATCAATGTTACGACGTGTACAGGCCTGCATTGAGGCAGAAGGGGGCAACTTTAAACATTTCCTCTAGGTTTAACAAAGAGTGGTCACACTGTAGAGATCTGTGAATAAATATATACAAAAACCTACGGGGGCTTCACTTCAAATTCACTCTCATTAATACATCTTAAATGTATAGTAATATGGAAACTATGCAGAATCTGACATTTTACCATAGAGACATTGTGGTTTAGAATTATCCAAGGATTTCATCCTCTAATTTAATGTACTCTTTGCTGAGTCATATTCTTACCTAAATAAACTACTGCGATTGTATAGAAAACGGTTAAAGCATCTTTGGTTGAAATTATTTTTAATGTTGAAGTACTTCAGTAAATTAAATGAGTTCGTCTAAAGTTCTAAACATATCATTATAGGACCTGATTTTCAGGGCTGTGTGGTTTTCACACGGACTCTGGATTATCTAAAAGTTTAGCATCACCAAATTTCATGTAAAGTGAAAAGTAGCTTTGATCTAAGTAATAAAATTACATAATGCATGAGATGTAAGATTATAATCCCTTCCGTCACCTGGTGGTGGTAAGGAAGTTTAGTAAATGTTTATGAACTGAAGGAGAAACAAAAGGAAAACGAAGTACAACAGATACTGTACATGTTTACTCGCAAGTGATTTTTCTCTCTACTGCAAGATTGTCAATGAGGTTGTCAGTATTTGAGGAGCCAAAGTTAAATATAAAAATATAAGAAGATAGCTGTTTAGGAGTGAAGGAAATAACTCGCAATAATCATTTAATTAGAAGAAATAAATTTCAAAAAAGGATTCAAGCCGTAATAGAGTAAATTAAAACTTAAAATACCTATAATCTTTACATGTATATTACATTAATTAAAAACCTCCAGGTGGAGTGCTAAATGTACAAAATTTCAATCTGTACTTTCAAGCTTAAATTAAGGAGCCTTATGCCACCTTCACCAAGAACACAAAATATTTTTCGGGAACATGGAGAGTTACAGTGCGTATAATTCCCCCTTTTCGGCCCTGGGGGTAAGGACTTAATAGGTGGTGGAAATATGAAACTGGTCAATCACGATTAATGTTTCCAGTAGCTCAAAGACTGAACAGGTTTTATCTTCTCCCAGCACTTATGATTTACTGGGCAGACAGGGGACATTACCTCTCTTTCTCTCGATGGATGTATGAATATAGCTACATGAAGAGTAAAAACATAGTCTGATCTCCCAGGATTGCGATCTTATTATTATCTATATTTATAACAAGACTGTACCATAACTAAATACAAAGTATTATATTTATAGAAAAAGAAAAAATTGTCCTATAAAAATTTAGAAAATCCGAATCCAAAGTATTGTCCGCCTCCAGCGCCTCGACGTCCACACCATTTAACTGTCTCAGTCGATTAACTCCCCCAGTTGGATCAGCTCGTGACCCACCAAGCTATATTGATGTAGTGACATGTTAAAGGGGAGTTGGTAGGATACGGCAAAGCGAGAGACAGAGAGAAACCGAAACATATAGAGCATAAAATAAGAAATGGTAGAGTGAGTGTTTGGTGTCACATTAGTACCACCCGAGAGGGGGTAACTGTGTTGATAAGCGCCATTTATTGTAGCTTTCTTATTTACTCATTTTTTTCTGTTCATTATTTCCGTATAGATGATAGAGTTTTGTGTTTGTTCTTTAATTTTTTCATTTCTAATTATAATTATAATTAGAAACTGACTGTGTTACCAATCTTGCCATGATAACTGTTCAAGGACTCCTCTGCCCTACATCTGTATATGGCAACACATGATTCTCATACTCTCTCATATATTAAAATGAGTGATACGGCTTACTTAACACCATGAAAGACTCTATTGCCTTTGCAACCTGAGATCGGAGACTGATTTAATAATGAAACTTGAAACGAAAGGGTCAGCAAATTGATGTTGGAGGGTTATGGCCTACTGACCTACGACAGAGAAGCAGATCAGTCACTTGATAGGAGGGGAAAGCGAATATTGGATGCATGTCACTTAGCACAGATCAAACACCGTTTTGCTGCATTTATTGTGGGTCCAGGAGAGTAATGTAACGCCCTGAGAGAAAGAAAAAGAGAGAGGTACAAATTATACATATATATATATATATATATATATATATATATATATATATATATATATATATATATATATATATATATATATATATATATATATATATATATATATATATATATATATATATATATATATATATATGTGTGTGTGTGTGTTCTGTTTGTGTGCAAACACACACACAACACTGGCCGTAAACATATCACTCCATATTTTCTGGAGCACGTACACCGTTGTTACCTGGACAAAAAGGTCTCTTCTTTCACCAGGACTTTACACCTCCCCGTCTGGGTGCTTCTATGTGTCACAACATGCTGTACAGTATTGCCCAGCTACTCGCATACCTCCCCTGAAGTGTACGTGTGTCACCAACAACACCTACTCATCGCATATATCTTCAATGTGTGTGTGTGTGTGTGTGTGTGTAAAACACACACACACACACACACACACACACACACACACACACACACACACACACACTAAATGCTCACAGATACACCTATTTAGCTGTTAGGCAATCGTAACCTGTTTAACGGTAACTCGTTCCATCTATTCACCGTCAATTTCCTTCATTTACTCTTTTTTAATCCTTCTTCCTTTATTTGCAACTAAGTAACAAACGTATCTTTTTAGATATTCTGGTTCAGTCTCTGTTGCACTCCGCGTCGTGAGGTATAACATGTGAAGATCTTAATTACATGGAGTCGTGTAGTCAGGGGGTGTCGTGCCACTGTCCCTGTATGCTTGCCTGTTCTTACTGCTTTATTCTCTTCACTAACTTAATGTCGTTGTACTTTAATGCAGTTTTTTTCTCTCTCTCTCGTATAATTTCCTATCATTATATTGAACGTTTTCCCTCGTTCACTTGTGCGTCTCATAACCTTCTCTTATCTCTGGCCCTTCACCCGTTTTCAGTCGCCTGAGTCATTTTTCTATAAAATTCCAGGAATTAAAGTATTCTCGTTTTCGTGTTCAGTTTGTCTCCGTTACCTCACCTTCAAACTCTCCTTTAACTTGACCTTTATAGGTGTTTGTGTCCAGTCCTCACAGATATTTGTTTCACTTTAGGAACTTCCCAGGTACAGTTACGAGCGTTTTATTTGTACTGCATCCCAGCTGTGCCGAAGCTCTCCTCTCTGACTGTGTGTGTGTGTGTGTGTGTGTGTGTGTGTGTGTGTGTGTGGAACAGAACGACCAAAAATAGAAGACGTTAAAGTTTCCAAATTTATAATATCAATTTACTCATCTTTGTTTTCAATATATATATTTTTTTTAGAAGAGATTGAATTTTGAAGTAGAAAAAAACTATGAAATACACGAAGAACATTAATCTGGGATTACAGTCGGCATTGGATAAGATTTGTTGGTGTTAAGGCCGTATCAACACTTCTCTTCTCTCTTGTGTTCTTTGCGTTTTACTGACGACTCTAACAGTGCAATTCCATTTTCAGTCGACATATATTGTGCTGTAATCTTCTTGTATCTTCTCTATCCTTTACTATTCCTTAAACGAATCTTGACTGTATTTCCTTCTTTGTTCCCACCCCTCTGAAACTTCCCTGAGAGAATGAAAGAGAGAGAGAAAAAGAAAGAAAAAAAATTTAATACTCACACCATCCCCTTCAATTTGCCTTTCTCAAAACTCCCCTGAATATGAAAATTAAAATGAACACAGCAACGTTCCATTTTCTAGCAAGAAATCCCCAAAACTTAAATTCTGAGAAGATTAAGAAAAACACATCCAGGTTATAACTCTGGACTCTTTCCTATTTACATCTTATATTATTCGCTCTACGTCACAATGAAGATCACCCCCCAGGTGTATACTGAGCAGACATACATTTTGTTGTATACATATTCACTAAGATATTTGCATACATATAAACTTGCAGTCAGTTGCTTAAAGCCATCTGTTTCTTGCAAAATGATTGTATATTTAAGTAATACATATTTAGGTACTTGTGATTAAGATGTCTTATAATGTTTCAGTTTCTTTTAATTGCACACACACACACACACACACACACACACACACACACACACACACACACACACACACACACACACACACACACACACACACATGCGCATTGAAGAAGAAGAAGTGAAAATCAATGCTGTTTCCACAGAAAATATTGCAGCTATCACGCTTGGCTAGACCAAGTTTGCCTTTCATACCTGCCTCTTTTGATGGATACTGACAGGTGGTAAGAGGTAGAGTGCGAGGAATAAGGAAAGAGAGAGAGAGAGACTGTGAAAGTGAGATATATAGAAGGAAATAGAAAGGTGGAGACAATTCGAAGCCAAATAAAGAATATTGAACCTAATGAAAAATGTAACTTAACATTCATGTTCCTTGATAGATAATCTTGTCTTACACATTTTTTTAATGTTCTAGTCCCCTAGACAACAGTCCTTAATATATATATATATATATATATATATATATATATATATATATATATATATATATATATATATATATATATATATATATATATATATATATATTAAGGACTGTTGTCTAGGGGACTAGAACATAAAAGCTGGATAATATTTAAAATCTGCCGGTATATTGGACATGCATGGAAGTGGACTTCCGGATTATGAAAATTCTTATAAGTTTCCTTTGTGTTGTAAGACTATAGAGTATCATTCAAATATAAATAAGATAAATTTCACCCGCTTTGCGTATACTTGAAAAAGTCTTGGGTATTCCCTGAACCTATTCAGGAAATATCGACATTACTTTTACCGCCGCTTCCAAGGAGCTCGTCAATTAGAAGTATTCACCCTCGAAAATTAATTTCTGACGACGCATCAGTTCAGACGTGGAGGAGAAAATGCATGTGAGTGAACTGTGCTGTATAAATTATAATATATTATTTATATAAAATACTGGAAAACTTGATTAATAGACTAGTATCATCACGAAGGATTCGGCTAAAAGGTAAACTTTAATTCTTCAGTATATTGAACATAGTTTCTCGACACTTGCCTAACACAAACACATACTGTATATCATGCAAATGTTGTTATTAGGTAACCGGTATAGAGGGATGGGATACGTTATCAAATCTGCTCATCGAGGCGTCTCTCTGTCGACAATTTGAAGTACGTGAAGCAGAATGTCTTCAACTTCTGGAGGTTATGACGATGTTGGAAAGACACAATAATCCTGGATGTTGGTCTCAGAGGATGGATGAGATAGTTTTCGGTGTCGATGAATTTTGTGGTATGCAAGGTTAATGATGTCATATTATTTTTAAGTAAATCATGTAAACTAAAAAAATTTACTGATACCTGAATGTGAGCTCATAATACTCATTTTGTAATGCAGTATTTGGCATCATCTGCTAGGCCCCAGGCGGTCATGTACACTCACCCCATAAAGTTTCCGAACAGCTGGACACGACAGATTTCAGAATGAGCACTATGGCTCGTGTCATCTCAAAATGGTTTATATGTCTGGTTGTGATGTGACTCATTATTTCGTAATAATAAATGTTTCTCGTCTTTTAATGTATTTGCAGGTGAAAAGAATTAAATTTGCTTTAAAACTTCCTCAGAGAGCATTGTTCAGATTTCTCGTTCGTTTTGTCATATTGTATGACCCTTAGAGCATTCGATAACTTTTGTGGCGAGTGTACAGCAGGAAAGGGAGACTTAATTTTGAACACGTGTTTACGCAGACTTTCTTCTCTTATATTTTCATTCTGATATAATCTGTCACGAAAATCATCATTCACTACCCAGAAAACCAATTATGTTACATGTAACCTCGCATTTCCTAGCTGGATTCGGTAAAATGCTACTCGCCGACCACATAGTTGGCACGGGCAATCTCCAGTGGAGGTTCACGGCGCTGATGGTAGCACCATAGAACAGACTTTGTGTGAAATATAACAAAGTCTAGGATTGTTTTTGTTGTCCTTGTGGCACGGTGGTAGCGATCCCTGGTCACACGCAGAGGTCGAGGGTTCGAATCCTACCTCTGTGAGGTCTTGATTTGTATATTTGAAGTCCGCGTGCTAAATAGACTAAATGATATATATATATATATATATATATATATATATATATATATATATATATATATATATATATATATATATATATATATATATATATATATATATATATATATATATATATATATATATATAAATATATGATATGAAACGTATTATTATACCAAAATTTACCTTCCGCAAACTTAAAAAAAAGCCGCAATAGGATGAATTTTCACCCCTATTTGACCTTAAATAATTATAATTAATTTGCATCTGTCATTCATAACTTTTATACCAAGTATAAATGTGATATACTTACCATTTTGTTTACTCCCGTCACATAAAGTCTCAGCAGTAGCATAATGTATAGTACTTCCTAATGTCCTGGAGTGTCAGTAAAAAATAATACGTGCCTTGGTAGTCCATTCCCAGCCAGCATATATAATGGTTGTACCGTAACCAATACTCCACCATTCCACCCACCATATGTCCTCTTACCTCCTCCCCTGGTCCTCCCTCTCCCATCACCGTCACCTCAGGTTGTCATGGAAAAGTGGGTGAAAAAATTGCTTCTAAATAATTCGGGTTTAGGTGATGCGGCGCCACAGAAATAGGACGACACATGAAATATTAATTTTGTCTCAGTCAACACAACAGCTTCCCACGCAAAGTGTAGATAGTGTTATACAAGGTCGTATATAATGTTATACAAGGCTGTAGATAATGTTATACAGGGTTGTAGATAATGTTATACAGGGTTGTAGATAATATTATACAGGGTTGTGGATAATATTATACAGGGTTGTAGATAATGTTATGCAGGGATGTAGGTAGTGTTATACAAGGTTGTAGATAATATTATACAGGGATGTAGATAATATTATACAAGGTCGTATATAATGTTATACAAGGTTGTAGATAATGTTATACAGGGTTGTAGATAATGTTATACAAGGTTGTAGATAATGTTATAAAAGATTTTTTTACGTTAGTTCTTTGTCAGTACTCTGGCCAAATGACCTTTGAGATTTGACCTTGTGATTAATGCAAAATAAGAATTTCTACTACTCTGACGGTCAATACAGTACGTGGATGGGGGAGAAATAGTGACCCTACCATCAGTTAAGGTCTTCCGAGCAACAAGCACATATCTTCAGCATCTTGGTTCACTTTAATACTTGTACTGAGTATTTATTGATAGTGTGATCTACTGCTGTGTAACATCACCTGTTGTTGAAGCTGACACTGTGTAACACCACCTGTTGTTAAGGCTGACACTGTGTAACACCACCTGTTGTTAAGGCTGACACTGTGTACACCACCTGTTGTTAAGGCTGACACTGTGTAACACCACCTGTTGTTAAGGCTGACACTGTGTAACACCACCTGTTGTTAAGGCTGACACTGTGTAACACCACCTGTTGTTAAGGCTGACACTGTGTAACACCACCTGTTGTTGAAGCTGACACTCTACAGTACAATACTACTCTTCTGTTGGTTCCACTTTATTCTACGGGCGAAACTTTTTTAATTATTTAACACCGTCAGAACTCTCGCTATCTACTCCATATTCACCCTCTTGTGGCTCCCCCTATTCTCACGCTCCCTTTTAGTAACAGTGGTTCAGTGGTATAGTCCCTTATAAGTGTTAAATCTATATAAGGAGGAAAACATGTCACTGAACTCGAACGATAAAAACCCACACATTCAACACAGCATTTACTTATTCAACTAACCGTGAACACTGTGTACTGAGACTACCGACGCATGAAATAACGGGTCTTGAGAGTAAAATGTCAAAAGGTCCTTGACACACGTGGGAGGTAAATTATCATAAGTTAAACGTTCTCGCAGATGTTTGTGTCAAGTCATCGTGGTATTATATTATTAAATGTAGAATATTTACCATTTTTACTTGGTTCAACACTAGGAGGAAGAAATGGTGGCTTGGACATACAGACAGATACACAGACAGACAGACGGACAGACAGACAGACAGGCATATTTATTCAGTAAAATCGTCATACAGTAAAAGTTTACGTCACCATGTTTCCCTTAGTCAAATATTGTTACATGGAAGCTCGTAAACATCAAGGAAAAGTGAGTTTGTGTATATAAACAATGCGTGAGGCACCAATATAGATAATATACAAACTAGTGGTATCTCTATGGGATAACAACACGGGTGAGGTTTGTTCATCCATCACTCACCTCCCCCCCCCTCTCCCCCCGCTGTTATTTATTCATTCTTTTATTTATTTATTCATTTTGTTATTTCATTCTGTCCGTGATTTGAAACTGTCGTGTAAATTAAGATGATTATATAGGCAATCATAATACAGAGGATAAACAAACCAGTTTAATTATTAACCCAACCTAACTAAACCTTAAATTACATAACATAATTTAAATACAGTTTAGATATGTTGTGTTAGTAACCGAAATGTTAAATAAAACTTTTTTTTTTACCCTGAACAATATACATGCATGCCAAAGAGTTATAGCACTAAGTAAAAAAGGCACTTCTACCTGGCAATTTATTTTGTATTTTTTTATGGCTTAATGCAAATATTGTCCTTAAAAGCTTTACACACACACACACACACACACACACACACACACACACACACACACACACACACACACACACACACAATGCCAGTTAATTAAAATTTCCACAAAAAGTACGTTGAATTCTTATGGCTTAGTATTTGTCCTCGGAAGAAATAGATATGAAATGAAAAGGTTTTTATATTTGATGTTAGAGACCGACCATATCAACAAACTTAACCTATACACTATAACAAAAGCGCCAGCATCTTTCATCCACCGCCACCTTCTAAACACTCTCATTGAAGATACTGTAGGTGGAGTGTGACCAACCTTGTGCCGTAGTAGTGAAGAGGAAGACTGGTTAAGTGTGAATGCCTCCTGGTTGACTTTGGTCCGCCATTTTATTCCAGAACAATAACTCGACTTTCTATTTTGTTTATTCTTATCTTTCTTAATTTAATGAATTTCGGTATAAATTTTCGCAGAACTGTGACTCTGTAAATTACCCCCCCCCTTCCCCCCCTCCCTCTCTCTCTCTCTCTCTGTGCGTTTGTCTCCAGCTGCTTAGAACATATAATATACTACGTATATGAAAAAAGTAATACACACACACACATTATATATATATATATATACATACAACTGAACGTGGATGTCCTCCAGGTTGTTGATCCCTTGTCAGCGTTTGAAAACACATATTTATGTATACATCATGACACATGCATATAGCTTCTTGCTGTTGATATATATATATATATATATATATATATATATATATATATATATATATATATATATATATATATATATATATATATATATATTATATAATATACGCGGATTTTAATGCACAAACAATACCTCACTAGTCATGAATCGTACCCGGGACATCTAAATGTCTGTGTGCTCTGTATTAAATGCACGAGCTGATCTGAACATCATCAGAACACCCCAGGATCTTTTAACATATATTAAGTCCTTGAAAATATTTTCCAAGATGCTTTTAACGACGATAACAATCTATTATTTCGCCTGCCATTGATCAAGTTTTTGTTTTCTTGAACAATTGCCGGCAGTACTATGAGAGAGTTAATCCCTCAGAGAGACAAGTCACTTGTTTTGTTTTATACATGAGTGAAATAAAGGTTTGCATATATTTTTTATACAATACTATATGGCATAATTTATTAATAGTTGTATTGACATTAAAATTGACCACATTATACCACATAAGAAATATATATTTACCTTGACCTTTTCCTCTGTAATTTTATAACATCCGTATACGTACTGGTTAAGAAACTAAGAAGTAGGAAAAGTAATAATTAAAAATCTATTAATACTCATGACCTGGCCTTGTTGGTTTACAGTAAGCATTTATAATTAAATTGATTTTTCCGAAGCACATTGACTATTAATATTTACAGTCAGCTATTTCCTAATGCGACCTGATGCATAAGGTGTAAGTTTCCCAAGTATGTGTGCGTGTGTGTGTGTGTGTGTGTGTCAGAATAATGACACTTTTACTCCAAGGGTGAGTGTGTCATTACGAATATTGAAAGTAAATCCCCCAAAAGTAATGATCAGAAGTTAACTATGAACAGTGACCAAAATACACTTCTTTATAACCACCTTGTATCCTGTGTCCTCGCCAAGTCTTCGCTCTCAAACTTTTTCCTGAAAGTTGACAAGTTGACATTGGCTTCAGAACGCCAGCGAAACAAAGTATATTTTCTTTGATAGCAAACTAGCATCAGGCGATGAATAATGAGCCTCTGCTCTGGGTTCATGGTAGTTATTTTTCTTGTAATTCTAATGTTGATATTTTAATCCTAAGAGAGTGAGACCTTTAAATGTGTTTGAGTGCTAATCACCTTTGAGGTAACGTACGAGGAAAAAGATAAAATTGATTTTGAGCTTTAGATAATAATCGTCGTCTCTGTCATTAGTATATTAATACCTTCCTTGTGTTCCATTAGTATCGTCCTCTCTTGTCTAACGATATTATCATACACATTATTTTTTTGTTATGAACGGTGTCATACCTCATAGCATTACCAGGAATGTTCACCCTCCATAGACATCTACAATCATCTTTGACACCACCATGATATTACTTGTAATCAAGTTTCCTTTTCTCGTTTATTAAGTAAAATAACCTTCTCCAGAGCCATATTGTAATCCAAACCATCTTGCTACCATACAGTACACTTATATGGCTTGCAAAATCTTAAAATTCGTGGACTGCAAATAAAATGGTGGACCAACACATCGACACACACACAGCTGTCACCAACATTATTTGTGGTGGATCAACATGTCTACACACACAAATAACATGAACACTGAACGGCTTCATCAATCACATTGTGGTGGCGTCATTTATGTGTCAAATGCAAATAACTATAATTGACGTAGAGCTGTGTGGTATAACCGAGCAGCATGGCATATGTTTCATTACAGTAACAACGGTGGAAATGTTAACGCTGTGCAGTGTGTTGGCGTCGTAAACAAAATTCATATATATGTGTCTTGTCATTTCTAAGGGGAATTTTACAGACAAAATTGTGAAATTATTATTTTTGCTCTCACGAAATTAACATTTCTTGTACCTTGTGTTTTTTTATGTAAATCCATGTAAATACGGCAACTGCTATTATTAGTTGTAAAAATAATATGTTCTATTATAAAAACAGCAAAACACCCGATTGATAAATATTTCTCAAATTTTGTACTTTGTATATTACCCACAAGCACACACTCTTAATACTGCAGGTTTTTATTTCCGTATTTTAAGCGTTCGCAGCCATTTTAAGTGTAAACCAACATTTCGCGGCCACTTACCCGAACCTGTAGGTACAGTAGGTAGGTGGTAACATATCAACACAAATCATCCATCAATTTTATCACCTCACCCTTTTTTCTCCTGCCATATTAATTTTTTATGAAGGTATCTCTAATATTATATTCATCTCTACTTTTATCTATCTCTAAATTTATTTCCTCAGCAGGAAAATTTACAATCCTTTCTCCTAGATATTCGTCTCTCAGATCTCTCTTTCATATTGAGATTGTCACTATAAAACAAAATTCCCGTCAGCAGTTCCCACCCAAATCAAACCTTCGAGGAATCTCAGGCAGCGAATTCAATTGACAAAATTACAGCTATTTTCTATAACTAAATAAGTTAACGATAAACAACAGATTAGTTATTTTCTGTTTTAAGGAAAAATGCTTAAATTAATATGCATTTCATTTTTTAGAATTGTTGTTCATATAGGAATATCATATTAGTACTGAGAAGCGGAAAGTCTTGACAGTGTTCGTGTAGGAGTAGGGATGAACACACATTGAGTTTGTTAATTACTGTGTTTGACGAACAAATTAATATTAATTTTGATTTCACATTTCCTACCGGAGTTGTGAAGTTAAATCAGGGAAGGAGACGTTAACCAAATCCTCTAGCCTCTATTTCCTTCAGATCAAAGGCCTTGTGGAGAGAGAGAGAGGATTATAATGAAGGAGGGTAAATGAAAGAGAGAGAGAATTTGAAATAATATGATGTAATTGTAAGAAAGGTAGCAAGGGAGTAAAATATAAAGAATAAAACAAGAGAAAATAGGATAAGATGCTGAAAGAGGAGCCAAAAGTATGTAGATTAAAAAGAAGATGATAAAATGGAGATAACAACTTTAATAAAAGAAAGACAAAATGAGAGAAGGAAAAAATGAGAAACAAAATACCGAAAATGAAGTGAAAGAGTTAGAATGAGAGAGAGAGACAGAGAGAGAGAAAGACAAAACAATAATGGGAATAAAAACCTACAATAAACAAATAATACCAGCTACAATCCGGCGAAATTTATATCAAGTATAAATCCGAAAACACAATAAACATTTTAAACCAGACTTGTGTTTTTCCTTCTCAATTTTTCCTTCTCAGTTTTTCCTTCTCGTTCTCCTCACCTTCTCACCGTCCCTCACAAAATTAATACATTGAAGTTCATCTGTATTTCCAAAGCCCAAGTAGACTATAAATAGAGGTGGTGGTAATAGAGACACTCATCCAGACAGCTGTATTGGACTCTCTTGGCTGACACATCTAACACCAAATCCTTATTCTTATTGGAGGTGTTCTTACCCTCTCTGCCGCTTCCTCGTGTCATCAACAGCTTACAGTACTCCTTATAATACTCTCCCCTTCCTACCTCCTCCTCAGGCCTCAAGTGTTTACCCTATTAACTCGAGGTGGATATATCAACACTTATGTTTAGGTTCTGGAAAATGATTCTTGATGGGGTAGAATAGGCAACTGAGAATCCTTTGCTTTTAATCATTATCTTTTAGTATGTTATTTATAATGATTCCCTTAAGTAAGTATTATACTAAGGTTAATCGTATAATAGAGTAACCTCTTATAGTTCAGTGTATCAGTTTTGTTTAATTACCGAAGCCAAATAATAATAATAATAATAATCCACAGCGTCTTAAGCTTTAACTCAAGGGATTCTAGTGTCTCTCATAATGGCAAGAAACTTCAAAACTTATGCTGACTGAATTTTACTATTTAACTATTACTCATTTTCTTCTCTCTCTCTCTCTCTCTCTCTCTCTCTCTCTCTCTCTCTCTCTCTCTCTCTCTCTCTCTCTCTCTCTCTCTCTCTCTCTCTCTCTGTATACCCTTTCATCTTCGCTGACTACCACTCTACTCTATCTCTCCCTCCTGGGTCCTCCTCTCTCCCCCAGGTCCTCCTATCTCCCCAGGTCTGTATCTCCCCCAGGTCCTCTATATCTCCCCCAGGTCTCTATCTCTCCCCAGGTCCTCTATCTCTCCCCAGGTCCTCTATATCTCCCCCAGGTCCTCTGTCTCTCCCCCAGGTCTCATCTCTCTAGGTCTCTATCTCTCTCCCAGGTCCTCTATATCTCCCCCAGGTCCTCTATCTCTCCCCCAGGTCCTCTATCTCTCCCCCAGGTCCTCCAGGTCGATAACCGGCTTCAATCTTTCCTGCCTCCTCCTCCTCCTCCTCACAGTCTGACAATTTGTCAATCTATATGTAAACGAGTGACTCATCCCGCCTCAACAATATCACGGGTCTCTAACTGAAGCCTTGTCGTGTCTATCAGTCAGCGTCATCACCTGTTATCCAGTATTAATTGGTCACCCTCTAACCTCTACTCGGAGAATATTTGGGTACAGTTGAGCTCACTTTTAGCCTGACTCTTTCCCCGGCAGTTCTCAGTCAGTTGTTGCCTCACTTTGTTTTTTGGGGATTCCTGCTGGGTAGAGTTAGATATATCGTGTGTGTGTGTGTGTGTGTGTGTTGATCTGGAATTGATTTTTTTTTCACGAGAAAGTGATTCAATGAGTCTGTCAAGATGCTCACTGGAGGAGAGATTCTTCGATAAGGTGTTCAATTTACCTGATCTTGACGTCATACTCTTGATTACCGCATTATTCACAATTTGCTCATGATTTACTTGTCCATGTTCCCTCACAGGTAATGATTCTGAAACATCTGCTCTCTCTCCCACACTTTCCTCTCGCCCCTCCTCCACCTCCCACCTCATCTTCACCAAAATCTCATACTGCACTGTCTTCTTCTCCATCCTCCGTTTCACTTCTTCTATCCCTCTTCCTCCTTTTATCAGTTTCTTCTAAGCTTCCTTCCATCTCTCATAATTTCCCTCACCCGCCCACTCTCCTCTTCACCCTCATACAGGAAAAACCCAGACCTTTCACGAGAAATCATTCTTCCCTCGCCCACACTCATCCCATTCTCTCTCACTCTCTTCTCCCCACACTCCTCCATCCCCGACCTTCCAGCTGCGCTAAATTTAAGTGTTTTATGTTTCTTGTGCCTCGTTAGGTCGTGAATTATTAATATGAACAACACAAAGCAACAGGCCAAGAGACATGACCCTACGCTTTACTAATCATCTTTGTTTTCTATTTGGGGCGACGAGGCAGAAAACAAAAATAGGAAAACGTAATAAAGAAATTGGAATTACTTGATAGTAAAATACCCACAGTTGATAAAAAACACATTATTTTCGTCTGCCATGACTTTCTATTTGGCAGCATTGCGTTGTGTTCTCCCACATGTGAGAGATGTCCTCAATCTGACTGACAGTGTAAAAATTTCCTTACAGCTTTTATGGTTTTCAGGTCAAAAGTCAGTGATCAATACGACCCTAATCTTTCGTAAAGTGGGACTTGAATCGAGACCAGGATAACGTATCTGGCATTGATTGATTTTGGGGATCGATTTTATTTTTTCGTAAATGAATAGGAGACCACACTGCAAGAAGAGAAAGTAAAGTAAGCGATAATTCACCCTATAAATGATGAAGAGGACGGTACAGATGATGTGCTAAGTGATATGAATACAAGTGAACGTGTAATTCTGATTCAGTGGAAGTAGAATAGCTTACGGATGGCTGTGAAAGTACACATTAACAAAAATACAGGAGAAACTTTTTATTTCTTGTGTTTCGCTGTGCTGGGTATACGTGCAATAATACTTGCATACTAAATGATGCCATCACGCATGCACATAAGTCATAAAACTGCTTGTATGTGAAGAAAAAAATCGCTAGAGTTAAGGAGTTTCGCGGAGTTGTTAGAAAGATGAGAAAATACCCCTGGAAAGATGATAATAATAATAATAATAATAAAAACAACAAGAAAAGAACAGGCCACTCATCTTTACCAACCCGGGAAATAAGATAAACAAAAGTCCTCGTCTTATAAAACAGTTGTATATCCCGTTTATTTATCCTCATAACTTTTTCTAACATTTAAGAATGGCAGGAAAATGTCTTGCTTATGTTGTCGTGATGATATGTAAACTTGTCTTAAGCTTTCCTTTTGTTATTATACCTCAGGCTAGCTGGTTTTAAATGAATGTTTCTATGTTTCTCTCTTTTTTCCGTCTGTTTCTTCATGTAATTTTATACACTATACTGTACATGTTCAGTCAGACAAGAGTATATGCTAAACTGTGTGATAAGAAATTAAAGAAAACCTTATGAGTTTTTTCACATCGAAGACAAGAGGTGAGGTATTTTTTGTGGAAAGAAATGAACTTTCGTAATAACGGTAATGCCAGTATCAAAGATAAATTTTGAATGCTCGTGTGTTTGAATATAAGCTCTTGATTTTTTTGTTTTCGGAGGGAAAATTTAAGATGGTGTGGTAATAACGAAGGCAGAAATGATAAGCCAATGTGGGGATCACTAAAGTAAAGGGGGAAGCACTGACAAACACACGCGCGTGAGCCTCATGAAATTCTTTGGTTAAAAGAAAATTCGCCAAAATTAGGTAGTTTTCGACTGTGTTTGTAGTGTAGAAGGGAGGCGCTTACCTCGGGTAGTATCATAACAAGAGTGATAAATAAAAACTTGCCGGTAAATCTGTTCAAACCCAGAGAGAAAAGTCCATGTCGTTAAGAAAACAAAAAGACAAACACAACTTCCAGACTCTTGAAACAGTATTGAACCCTCTCTTGTTTACACTGTTAATTATTGCAAGTTTTTGATGAGGACAAAAAGATGTCGTACGCTCGTTAACTCAGGATGTGGTTATTGTTCGCCTCTACGCTTTAAACACCAGTACAGCTAACCCCAAAAGTATCGAGACCACAGGGTTACCATAATTGTATTACAGAATAATTCCATATCTATTGTGTTACCAGTATGGATTTATCTTAGTTATTTGTAAAATATATATGGTTAATTAATGTGTAATTACATAATCGGATACATTTGCAAGATATGTTTAAATAAAGATATATGGTTAAAGTTCAAACACACGTCTCGCATTATCACATACCAGCAGCCTGTTACTTGTACGTAAGCATAATCCTGGCATATCATTGTTACCGATATTAGTGGTCTAAACATGACCACACCGTTGCCTGAATGATGCTGACTTATAGTTGGTGTAGATATGTGTATGTTTAGTAAGGATCATAAAAAACTGATCCATTGCTTCATGTGTATAATGAAGCATCTGCGTTGTGCGTTATTCTGGTCGTGTCAATTGCAGTGTATAGCCAGAACCAGAGAATATATTATTTAATGCTGTTAGTGAAAGGCTCAGTCATTTTTGTAAACATAACATTATGCAAATGTGGACACATCTGCATAGCAATGTAACCCGTATAAAAAATGTAAATATTGTCATACGGCCAGTAATAGGATTATGCTGGAGATTGATGGCAATAAAAGCCCAACTCGCGAAGCACAAAACCAGCAGGACAAGGTAAAATTTATGTTCAATGAGATATCAACGCCAATTACAGAGACGTTATCGTAAAACATTGCCAATTACTTCAACCTTATCTCCAGGAGGTACTTGAGAAAATAGTCCTTCCAATCTGTGTGGACGATTCACCTGGTCGCGTGTCGTGTACCTATCAGGCCATCTTCGAATCAATTAATGAATCCTCCAATTCCATATTCAAACTTCATAATATGTTCTATAATTATGATTACAGTCGCTTCTCTTAAAGACGTACATTTTTGTAGTCGATGTTTGTTAAATTATATTTTAACACCACACGAAAATGTTAGTCTTAACACAAATGCGGATTAACTGTATAGTGAGACATCTGTCTCTTAATTTTTAATTGTTGATAATTAATTTATAAATGCTGAAGATCAGTAATACAGTGTAACACAAACTATGGTAATCATACGTATTATTTCATATGGAAGTGAAGCGAGATAAATTGACTGAGGAACAGACAAGGGTGTATGAGAGACTGTCCGGTCCATATGACGCGCCCCTCAAAGACACCATCGTATCAGTACTACGTCATTAGAAACTCGACTTTTCTTAAGCTTGTGGACTCTATTGAAGGGATAGTGACGGCAGGACTTCCAGTTTATCTTCGATCCTCTGAGTAAATTATCGGTTCAAAATTAGATGTTTTTTTTTTCATCAAGGAGCCTACTCCCACGGATTTTAACTCATATTTTACAACTTTTTTCTTTCTATTCGTGTATTCTATTTATTTGTTAATTTGTTTATTTTTTCGCTTTCAAGATCCAAGTGTTTCTCAGTGAAGATCTCTTTCGGTAGTAGACCAAACGAGTTTACAGCAACAATAGGAAATAACTTTTGAACAGAATACAAAAGAATAGAAAGGGTAGTGCGCCTTGCGCAGCTCCAGGATCCCACAGACAAACAGGACACTTACGGAAACACAGGGCACCCACAGAGACACAGGCCACACACAAACACACAGGCCGCACACAGAGACACAGGCCGCACACAGAGACACAGGCCGCACACAGAGACACAGGC